>NW_022900928.1:98330531-98342570 GCF_012274545.1 Fukomys damarensis | reverse complement strand
CAAAAAACCAAAAAAAAAAAAAAAGAAAGAAAGAAAAGAAAAGAAAATAACACAGCGCCCCTTTTTCTGTTTTGGCCAGATCTTGCCACTTGTGCAGACCCTGACAGTTAATCACATCCAGCTGTCTCACACCAAAGCCTTCCCTGAGGTAGATAATGTTCTTGCTTCTTAACCACAGTGCTCTCTCCACTTCTGTAGATAAGTCTACAGCACTCATCCAAAACCCCCTAACCTCAGAAGAGGAAGGCAAAACTTACAAAACAAAACCTAAGTCTTGGACCAAGGATGTAGCTGAATGGTGCCTTGCCTGGCAAGTGGAAGGGTCTGGGTTTGATTCTCAGTACTGGGGGAAAAGAGTGATACCAAAAAAAAAAAAACCCCAAGTCTTAAATATTAGATAAAACACTAAAGGTCATAACTAATGCTCTGTGTCACCTTCCCCTCAATCTTCCCCTTCCCTGTGGCAGCTGTTCTTTGCACTCACAACTCTGTTCCTAAATATAACAGTTTGCTACAACTTCTTTCTATGGGACCCTATTTCTCTTCATCAGACCAAGGATACCCAGATGTGTTAAATTACAAGCTGTCATTGCTTGAGTGACTGCCTTTGTTCTGCTTCCATAGCTTTTTTTATAAAAGGAATAGCATAACTTCAGCTAGGGGCTCAGGCTTTGGAGAATTATCTCCTCTGGGCCCACTAGCATAAAATTTTTTGGCTCCCTCTCCCTCTTTGAGAGCTGCTCTTTTCCTGCATCTCCAGTAAACCTAATATTGCTGTAACACCAGTAATCCCATCCACAACTGAGTTTTTGCTTTTTTTTTTAACTTTTGCTCCGTGATTCTGCTGAGTTTAATTGAGAAATCCTGTGTTTACCAAGCTCCAGAGGAAGAACAATATAGTTAATATCCTTACCCCACCACCACTACCAACTCTCAAAGCTAGTTGGCCTAACTAAAAGAATTTGCTTGATACCAGTTTAATCCATTAAAAGATTTTAATAATGTGTGTGATAGTTAAGACAAGAAGATGAGTTAGTTTTTTGTTTTCTCAGTACCAAAAATTGAATCCAAAGCCTTTTCCACTCATTTTTTTTTTTTAGATATAGTCTCCCTAAGTGTAAGTTGCCCAGGCTAGGCTTGAACTTGTGATCCTCCTGTCCCAGCCTCTCAGAATTATGGTATTATAGGCATATACCTGGCAAGAGAATAAATTCTTATCAATCTTTGTTATACAAAGAATCTCTGACTTTTAATTGATGGATTGGCTTGACAAACAATACCTTCTTGTGCCTGGGATTTATCTCAGTGGCACCATGGCTGCCTCACAAGCACAAGGTCCTGAGTTCGATCCCTGGTGCAAAAATAAACAAAAACAAAAACCTCCTTGCAAATGCTCAAGTTTTTGGACTTTCTGTTCCCTTTTGTTTAGGTAGAAACATTTAACTATCACAAATGACATCACTGCCAACTTAAACTGAGAAAGGAAGTTGCAGAATTAGTTGTGTCTTAAGTAGCTTTACTTATCTGCCCATCCTTAGATGAGGAGAGAGAACAAATTGTTATTGTAATATTTGAATAAAAAGAAAAAACCCTCAACTTTGAAGAGAATTGGGGAACAAGTGCAGGCAACTTCTTGTTGTGGCTTCATGTTAGGTTCTTTTAAAATACCTCAAAAGAATCCTTGCAAACTATAGTCTTACTTTGTGAATTGTGACTTATGTCTACATTCATGAATTCTAAATATTTTTGAACTCTTTCATAAAATGAATCGATGAATTTAGTGTTTGGCAACAGTGTTACCAGATCAGTGTCTTATCCAGGTCCTTGGTGTTCTGAACAAAGATTTGAATAGAACAACACAAAAAGAGCAACAGGATCAAAGATTTATTGAAAATGAAAATACACTCCACAGGGTGAGAGCAGACCAGTGAGAAGAGCTTAGAGCTTTAAGGGGCGGGGGCTTGGTATTGCAGTTGTCCAGCAGTAGAGTTTGGAGTGGGTTTGAGCTGTTTGTCTGAGGTTTTACTGTTGCCAATAAGCAGCTTGCCTCTGTCCCTCCACTGACTCTATGGCTCCTGGAAGAACCTCATTGTTCCCAATACCTTTGGTGCAAGGTGGTTAAAACACTGCGAGGGCTGGGGATTTAGCTCAGTGGTGCCACCATGCAAGGTCCTGAGTTAGATCCTAGGTACAAACACACACACACACACACACACAAACAGCACTGCTAGTGACAGGGTAATTAGGACCAGAGTTGCTAAAGACCTACTGGTTATTTGGTTACTTTCTCCTTTTGTATTTAGATCAGGATATCCTGAACCTGGGTTAAAGATTAACTTGAAGGTGATCTAGCCTCAAAGGTGGGCTCTTCCCTTCTCTCTCCAGCCACCTCGAGCTACTTCCTGCCTCAATTTCTGACCCTTTAGGACCCTATATATTTACTACTGCACCATCATTTATTTCAGACTTTACACTGTTGTTGCAATTCTGATAAGGAATAGTACCCATGAGTATTTTCTACAAGTGGAAAGCACATTATAAAAGTTATCCCTCATTATACTCTTTTTTTCCATAGAAGCATTCTTAGGTCACTTACTGTCTCAAAAGTTCAATTTTTAAAAACTTTATAAAATGTAAAACTGGATTTCAACTTGTCAAAGATTAAAACTAGATCCATATAGGGCTGGGGATTTAGCTCAGTGGTTCCACCGCCTGCCTTGCAAGCTCAGGGACCCGAGTTTGATCCCCAGTACTGAAAAAAACCTCGATCCATATCTTTCACCATGCACTAAACTAAAATCTAAATGGATTAAGGATATAAATATTAAAACAGAAACACTAAACTTACTGTAAGATAAGTTAGGTAGAACTCTGGAAGGTATCAGCATAAGAAAAGACTTTATGAACAAATCCTCAGTAGCATGGGAACTAGAACAAAGAATCAACAATTGGAATCTCATCTTTTACAAAAGCTTCTGCACAGCAATAAAAACCACTAACAGAGCTAAGAGGTAACTTACATTGTGGGAAAAAAATTTACCAGATGTTCCTCAGACAAAGGTCTACTACCTAGAATATATAAAGAGCCAGGCATGGTGGCTCACACCTGTAATCCCAGCACTTGGGAGGCTGAGACAAGAGGATCGCTGTAGTTCGAGACCAGCCTGGGCTACACAGTGAGTTCCAGGTCAGTCTCAATTACGTAGTGAGACCCTGTCTCAACAACAAAATAAAACAAAACAAAAAAATAGAATATATAAAGAACTCAAAAAAATCAGACCCCCCCAAACATAAAGACTTATTTCAAAAATGGGCATCTGAAATGAACAAACATTTCTCAGACAAAGAAGTAAAAGCAGAAAATAAATATATGAAAAAATATTCAGCATCACTGGTCATTCAAGAGATGAGATGCAGATGAAAGCAACACTGAGATTCCACTTCATCCCAGAAAGAATGACTGCTATCAAGAAATAACCAATAACAAATGGTGGAGGTGCTGTGGGGAGAAAGGAACCTTTCTTCCTTGTTGGTGGGAGTGCAGACTGCTGCAACCACTGTGGAAATCAATATGGAGATACCTCAAACAACTAGGATGAGAAGTCCCATTTGACCCAGCTATTCCTCTGCTGGGTATCTTCACAAAAGAATTAAAAGAATCATACAACAGTGATATATGCTCACCCATGTTTATAGCAGCACAGTTTGTAACAGCTAAAATTTGGAAACAGCCCAATTGCCCATCAACTGGTGCCTGGATAAAGAAGATGTGGGGTTTATTTTAATATATAAAATGGAGTACTACTCATCCATAAAGAATGAGAAACTAGAGATATTTATAGCTAAGTGAATACACACTGAGGCCATACTCAAGTGAAATTAATAAGACACACATATAAATACTGAATAGTTTCTCTGGTGCGAAACACAAAAAATGTAAATAAGGATCAAAATGTATAATTGATATTGTATAATAGGAAGAAAAGGTCTAAAAGAGTACAGGAAGTGGGACAGGTAGGGGAAAGAGAAAAAGGGGAAAGAAAAAATAAGTGAAAAAGAAAACCATGGAAACAATGTCTTTGTAAACAGGGAAGGGTGGAGGGGGAGAAGGGAGGGCTGGGAAATGGGTAAAAATAAGGAGCAAGGTAAGTCATGCAAAGGTACAAGATCCCAATGGTGAATGTAACTATTGTATACCTAAAATATACCAATAAATTAAATAAAGATAAAAAAACTCTATAAAATGTAGACAAAAACACATCTATTTGTGGTTTTTTCTGGGAATTAAAAATGCCAAAAACACTTAGGAAAATGCTAGGCATATACAGTAATTGTCCAACAAAAGTTTATTATGAGGAATTTGTTTAAAAGCTGAAATAGGGGCCGGGGATTTAGCTCAGTGGTTCAGTGGCCTGCCTTGCAAGCACAGGGACCCAAGTTCAATCCCTGGTACCAAAATAAATAAATAAATAAAAGCTGAAATATTGTGTGAGCATGGTGGCACACATCAGTAATCCTAACTTCTGGAGGCTGAGACAGGATGATCACAAGTCCAAGGCCAGCAACAGAAACTTAGACCCTATCTCAAAAAAAAAAAAAATTTAAAAAGAGTTGGGGATGTAACTTAGTGGTAGAACACTTACCTAGCATGCATGAGATCCTCGGTTCAGCCTCTAGAATGGCAAACACACTACTTAGTAACTAACACTTGTGTAAGTATTTAAATCACAGAGTGACATTTAGGAAAATAAAATCAAGTTAGTATGAAATAATTACTTTATTAGTTAATCTTTTTTATATCAGGGATCAAAATTGGGACCTTGAGCTTGTGAAAGAGGCAGCAGCACCACTGAGCTAAATCCCCAGCCCACTTTATTAATTAATCTTAAAGAGCTTAATCTAGTGACTTTCTAGGCTCTAAGGACAATTTTGACCTCCATAAAGATCCCTGTCCACAGGTAGCAGGGGTGGGGGAGTGGGATTTACAAGCACCTCTTGAGCTTTGCTTCCCAACAGTTTACCTGGAACCTTGGAAATGATTGTGCACCACCTCAACATTCTACCCATTTTCTCTCTCTTCAAACATAGACACTTTTAGTGCTACGTGGCCCACTGGCTCCCAATTACACTTTTCAATAGCCATTTTAAAACTGTTCTTCCTAGACCCAAGTGAAAGGAGAGTCTATTACAAAAGGCATGATCACAGCCAGGCCAAGTCTATCTAGGTCTACAATGTCTGATTGTTCTCTTTAAATCCTGAGCAGGTTGTCCTAGCAACCCAGCTTTATGAACTTGCTCTATTTCTCCCTCTTAAAGCCTTTGAAGCAGCCCCTCCTCCTTCCCAGCCTTTGAAGTTATTCTGAATAGAATACTAAAGATTATCTATTAAGTGACTTAGCAGGTTTCTGAACACCCCACAAAAACCAGGGGCTCTCTCTCAATCCATGGTTCCAGCCACACATCACATGACCCTAACCCACTAGTGTAATTAACTAAACAAATAATATTTCATGAACATTTTCTATATTTGGGGCACTTGAGAGGTTCTACAAAGGTGAGAATGAAATTCAAGCTCTCATTATGATATCAATCTAGTGTTTCCAACTCCTCTAAACCCGCACTACTCAAGTAGGTTATACACAGCAATCAAGCATTTGAAGTAGAGCTAGTCCAAAGTAAAGTGCACCATGAATAGTAAAATACTCACTGGAAACCAAGGGTGGTGGTGCACACACCAGTAATCCCAGCACTCTAGGAAGCAGAGGCAGAAGGATCACAAATTTGATCCTTGTAGGTTTTGCAGGTATGTTTCAAAGTTTGACCCTTGCTTTCTACCTCTCAAGGTAAAATGTCCAATTTGTCTTGACCTCTAAATGAAAAAAAAAAAAAAGAATCCTAAAAGAGGGTAGGAGATATGCAGGTGAACCATTTGCTGCAATAAGAGAAAGAAATCACTCTGAAGAGATTGTTGTCCCTCCAACAGAACCAAACTGGAATCATCACTCTAGAGATGGACTAGACATAAGGTCTAAAGTGAAAACTACTCTTGTCATGCAAATTAAAAAACACATTAAGAAATGTGTTAGGCTGAGTTCCATCCCTGGTACTAAAAAAAAAAAAGAAATGTGTTAGGGCCAGGAATTTAGCTCAGTGGTGCCACTGCCTGCCTTGCAAGTGCAGGGTCCTGAGTTCAATCCCTGATACCCCCCCAAAACAAAACAAAACAAAAAAAACTGTTAACTGGGCCTGGTGTGGTGGTAAAGGCCTGTAATCCCAGCATATGGGAGTCTGGGGCAGGAGGATCACTATAAATTCAAGGCCAGCCTGGGCTACATAGTGAGTGTGAGGCCAGCTTGAACTACATAGCAACACCCTGTCTTCTAATATAGAAAGAGAGAGGGAGAGGGGGAGGGAGAGGGAGAGGGGGAAGGGGGAGAGAGAGAGGAAAGAAAAAGAAAGAAAGAAAGAAAGAGAAAGAAAGAAAGAAAGCTGTTAATTACAGAAGGGTGAGAGAGGTTATAAAGGGCAAAAAGAAAAATTCAGCTGTCTTGCATACCTAATTAGTAGAAGCTTACCATAAATATACAAACTTGGATCCAGCTTCCAAGGATGCATTGGCACTGATAGGACAGTATTTCATTAGTCGATCAATGCCAGATATTTGAGGAAAATTACAAAATTTCAGGTGGGCCCCAGACCCTATGATCCCATTGCTGAACAAGGCCTTTTCTGTTTTCCACAACCAGGATCTAGATGATAAAAAGGGGAAGAGTTGAGCAAAAAGAGAGGCCAAAAGTATGTCTGTCACAATTGGCAATGCTATAAGCAAACCCAAGTGACCAAGGGGAAACCCAAGGCTAATCACAGAAAGTCTCTGCTTTGAATACAAGAAAACTGGACACTAGTCATGCAACTGTCCCAAGCCACAGGCCCCACTCCGTGTGGCAGGGAGCTGATGTGCCTCACTCATAGCACTAGAGAATTGACTTTCCCCACTCCCAAAGAGGGGTCAGGCCAGACAAGTCCTTCACTTCCTGCTCTGATGAAGGGTCCAGGGGAAATATGCAATGTCACTGTCCATGGGTATCTCCTGTGAGGAACCACAAGTGATTCTGGATATCATGGGATAAAGCCAGCCCCTCCTGCACTGAGGAAAAAGAAGCTCCAAAGGAAGAGAGCTACTCCTGTAAACCTCTAGAAGACTGAGGCTCCTCTTCCAAAAGCAGGACTCCACTACTGCGCCAGCCCAGCTGGTGAACCTCAACATCTCAAGGTAGATGAGAGTGCAAAATCCCCAGTAGTTAGGGCCTACATCTCCTTTCTGCTGAAAGTAACTATATGAAGACCTCCACTCGCTCAGCACCCCATAAAGAACTATGATGATATTTCTCTCAAGGGAAAATGAGGCAGGAGAATAGAGCACGACAAAACCAGCTGAACAAGTAGTCATGACCTGTTGATTACAGAGATTTAGGACATATGCACAGAACACAATTCCCAAGCTCTGCACCTGGGACCAATCACAAAGTGCTATCTTCACTTCTGGTGTGAAATCAAGCAGGTTTTTAACACAGTGGCCTAGATTTGACATCTGCCTAAAGAATGAGGGATACAAAAAACATTGGCCATTAACCTTGTGGCCGCTGTGAACTCCCTCAGTGACCTGCTCTCACTCTGTAGAGTGGCCTTCTTTTCCTACTGTTAATAAATGAAAACCCTCGTCATTTTTTTAATATGTCTTGTCCATTTCTTTGTTTGGGACACCAATGACCTGGAAATAATCTACAGAATCTGGTAATAGTTCTATTAAATTAGATGTGATACTATGACTAACTGCTAGACATTGAGGTGTAAATAGAAGTATCACATGGCAATGACCAAAAACTTCCCATTAAAGACAGCAGCTGCTTCTCCTTTGCACCTATCCTTTCCTTCACCTTGTTTCCCAGAAGATGAATGGATAGATGGTTACCACCTCCCTTCCCTGCGCTGCCCAAGCACGAATGGATGGGCAGGTTCCATTTCTGACCATGAGCTCAACACGATCCCTTAGATACTGTGGGACACGACGCTGGTAGTATTTTGTGTGAAGATGCCACCCAAATCTTGTATTATCTTCCTCTTTTCATGTAAGAAAAAAACTCTATCTTAGTAGTCAATATTTCTGAGAAAGTTTCTGTTGTTATCTGAAGTTGAAGTGGACCCCAATTAATAAGTGGAGAATATAAAATAAAAAAGAATATTGGCCACTGACCTCAAGTTCCAACATAGGCCCTTTGATGAATTGCTGTTTAAAATTAGAATAATATCAATTCTTCAGGCCGATGCCTAGCATTTCAAACTATACTCTGATCCATTTATGTTGCACCTCTTCTGTGGAGATCTCCAACTGCTGTTCTAGAATATTTTCAAGTTTTTCAGCCTAACCTTTTTTTCCCTTCTCCCTTTTTTTATTAGTATATGTTTGTGAGACATAATAAATGCATTCATCATGGGGAATTCCTTCATATGCATTTACAACTTGATCCTTTCCTCCCTCCCTCCTACTATCCTGTTCCCACCTTCCCATCTCCACAACGTTTATCTCCTTGTTTCCTGTCATCTACCTTTTATTTTGCTTCTATATTATTTATTCTTTGCATTTCTCATATAAGAGGAAACATGTGATATTTAACTTTCTGCGTCTGATTTATTCAGTTACCATTATGGTTTCAAAGTGAATCCATTTTTCTATGAATGATTCAAATATATTCTTCTTGATGTTTCAGCCTAATCTTAGCCTGTTGTAGTATCAACCTCTTTCAAGTTTGTCTGTCCAAATCAATCGCAGCTTCTCATCATATTCTGTCAGCTTCTCTCTGGATTTACTGCAGCTCTATTTCTTCATATTTTTGTAGATATGCTATTAGATGCAAAAAAAAATCCATCAAAGTTTTTCAAGGTATTTTTGCTGTTGCTATTGCTGTTGTGTTTGTTATTGTTGTGGAGTTTTTGTGGAATGTGTGTGGAGGGGAGGATACTAGGGATTGAACCTAGAATTTGGCATTGAGCTATATCCTCATACCACTATTTTTTATTGAGACAAGATCTTACTATGTCACCGAGTTACCCAAACAGGGTTCAAACTTGTAATACCCAGCCTCCCAGAATGCCAAGATTGTGGGCAGATGCCACCACACTCAGTAGGGTGTTTTGTGAGTTGAAGATATGAGACACTATTTGTTACTGTTTGCCTTGTATTCAACTTTATTTGGCATGAATATAACAACCTCACCCTTGTTTGTGTGCACTATATATATTTAACTGCACATTTTGGTTTTGATCCCCCACATTTGCTCTCCACCTTTCTGTACCCTGCTCCAGGGCACTGACCAATCCAGAAGACTGGCCAATGGGGAGAACCCACAGTAAATGACCAAATGTTCAGACAGGCCAGAACATTTGTTCCTCCTGCAAGGTCACTCAGAACTTGAGAAAAGCTCTCAGATGTCGGATGCCCTCTACACTTGCCCTCTCTGTCTCAAGCTCCATGTATATCTCACAAGGTAAAAACTCTGTCTTTTTATTAACCCCACACTGATGTAGCTTCTCTTTACTCCTCCCTTACCTTTGTTAGTGGGTCATTTGTAAATCCTCCTTAAATCATCCTCATTTGGCATCTCTTTCCTCCTGGGACTGTGACTGATAGAATAGTTAGTGCCAAGAGTGACCTCAGGAAGCATATCCTCAAAAAAAACTTTACATTTGCTGGTGCCTATCATTGAGGAACGTGAGGGTAAGTTCCTTGGTGGAGTAGGGGACAGGCTGGCAATAGACTGAGACAAGGAAGTCACAAAGGGATGAAATGTAAGGAGCTGCTCATCACAGTGTCAGGCTGTGTGGGAATCCCTCCCTCTCTTTTACCTAGTCCTATCTTTGATGTGAAGAAGAGTAACAGGGGAGGAGGCCATCACGGGAATGGAACCTAAGTAATGCATTTCATGGTACACTAGCAGAATGCCTGTACTTTATCACCATGAGTAGCATAGGATGAAACCGAGTGAAGAGGAAGACATTTTGAGACCCAGTGACTTGGATACATAGTCATTACGGAGACAATACTGACTCTGAAGATAGTAGAGTCACCTGGCATCTTTTGATGGTCATAGTCTATACAGGGAAGAGAGACATGGAAATGCTTAGTCATGGGCACTAAGAATACATATAGAGAACTAGAAACCCCCCATGACAGGCTGGAAGAGTCCATCATCTCCTTCATAGAACACTGGTAAGGACCCAAAGGGGACAGTGAGGCAGACATGGATGAGGCTGGGGGATTTTTGTTTTTGTTTTTGGTACCGGGGATCGAACTCGGGACCTTGTGCATGTGAGGCAGGCAGTGGAACCACTGAGCTAAATCCCCAGCCAGCCCCAGGCTGGAGGATTTTTAAGGTCACAATTCTCCTAATCTTTTATTCAGGGGAAACAGTCCTTCCCCACTGTTAGAAAGAATAAGCTCCCTTTTCGTAAAAGTCTTTCTATGATGTTCTCAGTGAATGAACTACAAAAAAAAAAATACTGTATTTAAACTAAAAATAATGTGTATATTCTTACCATCCTCATTTTCTTGGCTAGTATTCTTTTGTTTGCTTGTTTAGTACAAGGGATTAAACTCAGAACCTTGTACTTGCAAAGCAGGTAGCAGAACCACTGAGCTAAATCTCCAAAATTTTTATACTGGCTCATTATATTACCATCATTTGTGTTGTACTGAGGCAGAAGAACAGAGCATGGCAAACTTGTTGGGGAACTAGGTGTGTCCTGTTAATTTCAAAGCTCCAGGACACAGGCACAGAATGGTTCTCAAATCCCTGCACATGGAACCAGTCAGAGAGTGCTGTCTTCAGGGCCTCTCATGAGAACACAGCACGTCTTTGATAGACTATCCTAGAACTAACATCAGCCTGAGGAGTGGGGTTACACAAAGATGGCCTCCTTTGAGCTCTGGTCCACTGTGCTCTCTCCCACAGTGGTCCATTGTCACCATTATTTTCAGACTTTTACTTGAAGCACACTTGCTCTGAAGAGCATATTGTTTCTCCTACCATTAATAAATGTAAAACATCACTACCTTTTGTACTTATCTTGACCAATTCTTTGCTTAGAAGAGAAAGAACCTGGAAACCACCTCCAGGAGACTCCAGCACCACAAAACCCAGTAATATTGTGAAATTTTTCTATCCCCTCAAAAAATATTTACCAGGTATTATGCCTTTTGGATACAACAGAAAACAAAAAATATGAAAATCCCTTTTCTCAATCCTTTTACATTTCAATCCATTCAGCACATTCAGATTGTTACCATGTTTGGCTATTTTTAATATTGTTGCTATCAATATTTGTAGGCATGTTTTTGGAGGATATAAATTTGCTCAGATTGTCAGGGTTAGTGAGCTAAAGGGAGGCCCAGTCAGGCAAAGTTCCTAAAGGAAAAAAATAGGTGTGGAGCAGGCATTTTAAGAAAGCAGGAAAAAACATTATTTTTTTACAGTACAGCACTTGTAGTAGTTTTTTAATCAGCTTACTCAGACATAGTAAGATAAAACATTCTGGGCCACCTTGCAGGCCATGTGGTACATTATCATGTAATAAAGCCCCATCATGTACCTGCCTTAAATGAAGGGATTGTGTCCTCAGGTGCCCTCAGACACTCTCAGATGCCCAGGCTTTGATACATTTCACAGAGTCCCCCTACACAGATCTAATACCTAAGGATAGAAATGCTTGGTTTTATGGTAAGTTAATGTTTAAGGTTTTGAGGAATTACCAGACTATTTTTCGAAGCACATGCCACCAGTAATATATTAGGATTCCAATTTCTTCATATAGGCATGTGCTACCACACCCAGCAATACAAAGAAATAGTTTATTGGTTTTTTTTTTATGGGGGGGTTGGTGTGGATCATATATTCTGGAAGTGTGAAAATTTTATTGATACATTGAGGGCTGGGGATTTAGCCTTCCTCACAAGTGTAAGGTCATGAGTTCAATCCCTGGTAC
>NW_022900928.1:98295571-98330172 GCF_012274545.1 Fukomys damarensis | reverse complement strand
ACCCTGGAAAAAAAAAAAAAAAAAAAAAAAGGTACATTTTAGTTATAATGATCACATTCATCATAGGGAATTTATACCTGTACATATGTCTTTATTCTTCTTTTTTCCCCAGTCCTCTCCCTTCCCTCAATCCCTCTTCCCCTCCTTATTTATAAAAGCTTTGTTTCCATTTTTTTCTTGTCAGAGAAAAGAAATGAAGTACTGCTGCTGCAAGCTACATAGATAAAATTGGAAATCATCATGCTAAATGAAATAAACCAATGAGAAAGGATCACATGTTATAAGATTCCATTCATATGAAATGCCCAGAATGGGCAAATCTAATAGGGATCAGTGAAAGTCTAGTGCTGGTGAGGCCGAGGCCAGTCAGAAAGTGACTGCTGTATATACACCCACCCTCTACACAGACCAGCAAAGAAATCCCATTCTTACCATCAGAGACAAGCAGTTGTCTCCAAAATAAATTTGCATGAAGGGACCTTACTAAAATTCCTTTCATTTCCATTAGCTCCCTCAAGCCTTCCTAATCATTTCCTTGCAAGAGCCCCAGGCTTCTCTCCGTTGTAAAAAGGCTAAGTAATACCCTGAGTGTATCCACTTCTCTGAGTTTCACTTTTCTGTGAACTCACACACACACATAGAAGTAAAACTACATGGGCTAAGTATAGGTGGAATAATAGGAACTGAGGAAATCTCTCCCCTCCACTCACTTGAGCACAGGCAGGACCCTACAACCATTCTGTATACACTGCATAACAAAGCACATCTCTTCTTTTATTCTTCTCTCTTGCTCTTGAGCCCCAAAGCCTGACTTATGTGCACAACGTGCAGTGTTTCTTTTCTGTTGTCCCAGCATCATTTCTGTTTGTGACTGCCAATAAATGTAACTGCTTTTCTCTCACCCTCAGGAATACCCTTTGCAATTCTTTGCTTGCCATGCACAAGAGCTTAGAATCTGGGCCAGGGATTTAGCTCAGGGGTGCTGTTGCCTGCCTTGCAAGCATAAGGTCCCTAGTTCGATTCTCGGTACCAAAAACAAAGACAAACTAAAAAAAAGAGCTTGGAATCTTTTGGCTCCACTGCATGCACTGTAACAGGCTGAGATGCGGCTTAGTAATACAGTAATTAATTAGAATGCCGGAGGCTCTGGGTTTGGGCCCCAGCACTGCAACACACACACAAATTTTTTTTCATAAAATTGTGTGCCTTTTCTCCTGTTGATATATCTTTTGTTAATTTGACTCACATATCCCGAGAACAAGAAATTAAAAGGAGAGGAAAGTTTTTCCCTCACTAACTTCATTTTTTTCCTTGGTGCTGACATCAAACACAGGTCCTTCCACATCCTTGGCAAGTTCTTCGCAAACCCCTAGGTTACATTCCCAGCCCCCAATTTTAAAAATAGTTTTATCTATATAAAAATGTTTAGTATCTACAAACTTATCAGTACTGTCTTTAGTGCCTTTATTTATCTGTTATTGTGTAAAAATTCCTTCTGTTTTTATGTATGCCTTTTCTCCCTCAACTAGAATTTCCAACCTTCACAGAAAAATTATGTTGTAATGTCACATGGATATGTGCATTTCCCTAAAATCCTTCTTTAGGTAATCGAGCTGGTCATGGTGGCACATGACTATAATCCCAGCATTAGAGAGGCTGAGGCAGGAGGACCACTGTGAGTTCGAGACCAGCCTGGGCTACATAGTGAGTTCCAGGTCAGTCTCAACTACATAGTGAGACCCTGTCTCATTAAAAAAAAAAAAAAAAGTATAGGTAATCAATAAACGTTCTTCAGACCTTCTTACCATAAAATTTTTTTAAAGCACACATGGCAATTTAAGTTACATTAAACATCTTCAAGAACTATCTTATTCTTAGATACTAATCCAGTTATTTAAGCCTCATTTTATTCTATGCCAGATCATCATATTTATAAATCATCCTTTCATTTTTTTATAGCTTATAGTATAGTTATCTTTAAAATATTGGTCTTTTATAAAACTTGCCCTATGTTCTGAAAAATTTTTAAATGATGTATTTAAGCTGCAAATATGTTTTACTTTATAGTTTGTTTTGTTTTGTTTTTTAGTTTTTTAGACAGGGTCTTGCTATGTAGTTCAGGCTGACCTTCAGCTCTCTAGATAGCCCCTGATAGCCTCAAATTTCTGGTGATCCTCTGTCTCAGCCTCCTAAGTGTTAGGACTACAGGCAGGGACTGCCATGCCCAGCTATGTAGCTTTCTTATGTCTCATATTTCCGTATCTTATATTCCAGTAAATTTTTCTGATTTCTCTACTAGAAATCTGTAGTAATGAAAATCAAAGGCAAAATTTTTTTAATAAATTAAATATTGACCTATGGAATATATGTAACAGTAATCAAGTGTCCTTAAGCACATTGTCCTTATAATTACACCATGCTGTTCTAAACCTTAACTGTCCTTGGGCAAACCAACCCCCACCAAAAAAGTTGATCATTCATTCTCTCACCGCACACTGATAATTCAATGAGATGAGGGCACATGTGATGGAATCCGAACCCTCCCGCTGAGACCAAGAGGTAAAGGACAAAGCACCAGTCCTGAGTCAACTACAACCTTGTGGGAAATTAGAGTGTGGAAGACAGAGACCTAACGGAATCCACTGGGGATGGGAAGCCTGACACTCCTACATCTCTCACATCATCTGTCCCTGTTGTCTGCTCTCTCAGAGTTGCACATAAGCTCTAAACCTCGGTGCTTCCTTGGTGTCTCCACCCTTGTTGGAGAGGGCTTTTCTCTGTTTTTTCTAGTAACCCCCACCCTGCCCACTCCTCACTGCTTGCTGTTTCCAGTCATCCCTGGATCTCAGTCTTCATTGCCCTGAGGACAAGAGTCCAACCAGTGAGAGGCAGCTGGTTATATCTTCACTAGGCTGAGTTGAAAGGATCTCTCACATGCGGTGGAAACTGTTAGATCATGTAAGGGAATGTTTGTCACCCCTCCTCCCTCTCATCTCCATACTCTGCCCCTCTCCCCACCCTTATCAGTCTATCACCAGCCATCCCTGCTTTCAGACAGTCACAGGATCGAGAATGAGCCACATAGCATCCCTGTATAAAAGGCTTTAATGGTTCATTATTGCCGAAGAAAGCTTGATGTGAAAACTAAATGAAGGTAGCAAAAGGTAGCAAAGGCAATGAGGGAGTTACCAGTATCTTTCTGTCCCTTTTATTCATACTACTGGGATTAGGGCAGTGCCAAACTAATCACTCACATGGAGTGGTTTAGTAATCACACACCCTTAACTGCAGCATCACACTTTCTAGATTCAACTACTTCTGAAAAAGAAACTCCCACCTCATCCTCATGAGGCTTTGGGGCGGGGAGGCATCTAAACACAAACCATAACACCACACCTTCAAAACAAGTCTTTGGGGAACACTCAAGATCCAAATAATAACATTATCATTTTTTTACACATGCCAATATTATTAATAAGAAACAGATCTTAGCTGGGCACTGTGGCATATACTGAAATCTCAGCACTCATGCACTTGAGGCAGGTGAATTGCAAGTTCAACACAGTTTGGACTACATAAAGGTTGTATATAACCAGACCCCAGTACACAATAGTGGGACTCAGTGCAAAATGAAACTATGGGGAGACTTTTAAAGAAATCATTAATCTCAAGACAGTGACAGCCAAACATCAGAACAAGTGCTGTGTCCTTCTGAGTCCAAACATAACAGTCCTCTATAACCAAGAATCTAAACCCAGGCTTCCTGTTTCTGTAAATTAAGTTTTATTGGAATGTAACCACTTCCATTGGTAACATCTATGGCTGTTTTTACTTTACAATAGTACAGTTTTCTATACTTGCTACAGAGACTATAAAATCTCCAAAGACTGCTGGGGATTTAGCTCAGTGGTTCCACCACCTGCCTCACAAGCACAAAGTCCTGAGTGTGATCCCCAGTACCCCCCAAAAAAAACCTCCAAGGACTAAAATATTTTATTGGCCAGGCATGGTGGTGCACAACTGTAGTCCCAGCACTCAGGAGGCAGAAGCAGGAGGATTGCCACAAGTTGAAGGCCAATCTGTGCTGAAGAGTAAGTTTGAGGCCCACCTGAACTTCATGGTGAGACCTGTCTCAAAAATAAAATAATTTCTATCTGGTCCTTTAAGAAAAAGTTTATTGCTTCCTATCTATCAATTCTTACCCACAATTGCTATTTTAAATGACCATATAGCAATCTGCAACTTGTACGACTCCCCTGCTTGGGGACCGTGTCTGTTCTACTTGGAGTCTGTAAGTATAAAACAAAAGGATTTGGAGATTGTTCACCTTCTTGAATCCACAGATAGAAGCAACAAGAATCTCTGTGGTACTACAAGACAACAATACCTATCAATTTTCCATGGAAAGCCTGAAAAGCTATCTGATGACTTCTAGCCAGATCTCTAGAGCATCTTTGATTACTTGCTATGGTTACAAAATAACATACAACTGCCGACTGGAGTTTTGTTAATCCTTCATAGAAATGGCACTTTTTTTAGGGGTCGGAGGATGATACTTTTTTGGCTCTAAATGAAAACTCTAAATTCTCCTGGGTCCCTGTTATTGTTTAAACTAAAATGTCCTCTAAATTTTCATGTGTGTGGAAGGTGATTGGATCATGGAAGCGTTATACTCATCGCTAGATTCATCCAGTGATGAGTTCATACTTGAATGTGCTATTAGGAGCTGGAGGTGGACCACTGTGACAATGACCTGGAGGGATGTTTTCTCATCTCCAGTTCCTCCCTTCTGTCTTGACTTCCTGGCCACTATGGGATAAGCATCTTTTCCTCTGCCATGCCCCCTTGCCATTCTGTTTCTGCCTTGGAACCTATTGACCATGAACTGAAAGCATAAACTAAAATAAACTTCTATTCTTTAAACTGTGGGAAAGCCAGGCATAGTGGTGCACACCTGTAATCCCAGCACTTGAGAGGCTGAGGCAGGAGTATCACTGCAAGTTCAAGGACAGTGTTAGTTACATAGTGAGCTTAAGGCCACTCTGAACTACATAGTGAGACTCTGTCACAAAACAAAATAACTTAAACTGTGGGTTTCTGATATGGTGTCTTGGTAATGAGGAAAGTGATGAAGACAGGTTTTAGTACCAAGAATGGGTTTGTTGTTGTGACTGTCCCTAACCATGTTGTTTAGAAGCCTTTAGAACTGGTATGCAGGAGAACTTTGGAAAACTTTGGAAAAATAGTCTAGAGAAGCCCTAGAATATTGTCAATAGTCATTGATACTGATCAACTATTGTCACTAGAGTGATACTGATGAGAGCTCAGAAGACCAGAATGCTGATAAGGAATGTGAATAGTAAAAGCCATGTTCCATGTTCATTGGTTTCAGTTGGGAACAAGAATTCCATTGACATTTGGACCAGAGGCCATGTGTATTATACCCTGGCAGGAAATTTGTCTTCATTATGACTATGTCCTGAGATTGTGTGGGAGACTGGGTTTTAGAACAGCAGAATCATTAATCTGGCAGAGGAAGTTTCAAAGAAGCCCAGTGTTCCAGCTGTGGCATGGACACTGCTGGCTGCTTTTAGTCATATCTACAGTAAAAATAAAAAGCAAATGGTACATGGTAGTACACTCCAGATTCCTAGCATTCAGGGAGCTGACGCAGGAGGACCAAGGCCAGTGAGCTCAAGGCCGCTCTAGGCTATGTAGTGAGTTCAAAGCCAGCCTGAATTACATAGTAAGACTTTATCTCAAAAATAAAAGACAAAACATAGTGGTGCCTGTCTGTAATCTTAGAAAGCATGAAGGTGAGGCAAGACGATCCCCAACAGTTTGAGGCCAGCCTGAGCACATAGGAATATCCTGCTCAAAAAACAAAAACACACAAAACAAAAAAATTGGAAGCAAATATTAGAGACAAAAGATGTAAAAAGTTTGCAATTTCAGCAGAAAGGAAGCACCTGGGCCCAGGATTTAGCTTAGTGGCACTGTGCTTGCCTTGCAAGTGTAATACCCTGAAAAGAAAGGAAGCGCCTGCAAAGTTGGGTCTGGAGAATGTATGTCATGAGAGAACAGTGTGTGAAGCTGTGAAAGTGAAGCCAAAAGTACAGTAGGGCACTCTATTCATTATTGAGTTTATTCATTGATGAGTTCAGTATCTGAATGTGCTATTAGCAGGGGGAGGTGGGTCAGTGAAGTTGTAACCTGGAAAGGTGTATTCTTATCCCTGGCTTCTTCTGTTTCTCTCTCTGCTTCCTTGCCACCATGAGTTGAGCACCCTTTCCTCTACAGTGCCCCTCTGCCATTTTGTTTTAAGTCAGTTGTCCCTGATTTAAAGCCTGCTGCTCAGGGGCTGAAACAATGAGCCAAGATAAACCTCTTCTCTCTTAAGTTGTGGTATGGGCTATTTTGTCCCAGTGACAGAAAAATAACCAAGACACTCCCTATTTGGCATCTCTGCTCTTTACATCAATCCCTTTGGATTAGGTGCCCATTTACCATAGTTAGAATGTTTGTTCTCCAAATTTCCTGCTGAAATTTCATTGCGATTGTAACAATTAAGAGACTGGAACTTAATTTTTTTAAGCGGGGTCTCACTAGTAGTTCAGGCCATCTTGAATTCACTGTTTGAGTCCCAGGCTGGCCTCAAACTCATGGTGATTCCTGCCTCAACCTGCTCAATGGCAAGATTACAGCATATGCACCATCACATCTGGTTAGGATGGGAATTTAAAAGAGGTGATTAGGCCATGATACCGCTTCCCATGCAATTACTGTGGGAGTGGGTATACTCAGAAAAGAATGAGTTTAGCTATCTCTTATCCTTCACTCACCTTGCTTTCTACTGCATGTGAGGATTACAACAGAAAAGCCTTTTTCTGATACCAGCACCTGCCTTCAGGAGGGTGAGACAATAAATTTCTGTTCATTATATATTATCCAGTCTTTGGACATAATAAGAAAAAATTATACTGGAGCTGGGGATTTAGCTCAGTGGTTGTGCCACCTGCTTTGCAAGCACAATCCCTGGTACAAAAAAAAAAAATTATCTAGTCACAATTACTCTTTATAGCAACGCAGAAGAAACTAAAATACCGTGTGATCCTAAACTCCTAGGTTAGGGCCCTATTAAGAATTTTAAAGTGCCTGAGATTTTACCCCACATACTAGTTACCTAGCTAATCTGCCAGAATATCCTGGTATTGCAGATAGCTAAATTAGTTAATTATTTTAAGGCAGTTAGACAAAGCTAGGCCCTCAGATTAGAAAAACAATTGAGGCACAGTCACTGGTTAACATTATAAAAAGAAAAAAGATACTACACTTAAGTACTTCCCCTAGAGATGAATAGTAGTGATTGATATTCTAAATAGACATCTAAAAGTGTAAATAAGGATCAAAATGTATAATTGATATTGTGTAATAGAAAAGGTCTAAAAGAGTAGAGGAAGTGGGAGGGGTAGGGGAAAAGGGAAAACGGGGAAACAAAAAATATGTGAAAAGGAAAAACATAGAAACAATGCCTTTATAAACTGGGAAGGGTGGAGGGGGTGAAGGGAGGGCTGGGGAATGGGAAAAAATAAGAAGCAAGATATGTCATGTAAAGATACAAGATCCCAATGATGAATGTAACTGTATTGTATACCTAAAATGTACCAGTAAGCTTAATATAAATAAATAGACATCTATCTTCCTAGCCTATTTCCTTTCCAGAAATTCCTCCTGTGTGACTTACTTACCCATTTGATGCCCCATTTAATCAGTATTACCTGGGTGATGTACATACATGTAGTCTTATTGGTTGATCATTTTTGCCCCATCTCATGCCCACTTTGTAATTTTCCATTGGTTCTCATAGTTTTGTCCCACTTTGTACTCACTTCACCTTGTGGCTTTGCCTTATAAAATACCTTTGAAGGTAGGGTGAGAGGTAACCTACTTGCCAGTCCCCCTTCTATCTGACAAGCTTTCTTTCTGTCAATAAATTTTTCCTACTCTTAACCTCCGTTGTTCCTAGAATTCATTCCTCAGTTTTAGAGAACATGAACTCCTGCTTTGGATATCTAACAGATTTGGGAGTTATAATATCTCCTTTGTTTGGATTATTTTTGCTTATTTGGATACCATCTTTTGATTTCTTGGTGTCCTGTATCACTGGGAATGATAGAAGACATGAAATGCCTATGTCAGAAATGAAAGACTGTTACTCTCAGCAGTATCAGCAACCAGAAAAACAGCATCTCTGCACCAATTTCTCAAGACTCAGTTCCCACAGAGTGACACAAGGTCCAGTTGACACCTGCACACTAAGTGGGGTCTGTTACAGAAAAGGTATCAAGTTCAGAGAACAAGAATTTTTTATAATGTGTTATAAGCACCCCTACCCTTTACCTAGAGAAACAATTACTCTGTTATAGTACACAGCAAACTCATTCTTCGCTATAAAGTTGGACACTATTTCCAACTTTCAAGGCAGTTTGCTACATAAACAACCTTGAAAGGGTAGAACATTCAGAACAAACGGCAGTCATTGTCCTGGTTACAAGATGTGCAGAAATGCAAGAAACTTGGCAAGTTCTCTCTCAACATCCCCATTTGCATGTGATCTTTTGTGTGAAGATCACCTCCATAACTAGAGACAGATACCTCTTTTCCTGTGAGCAAGTTGCATTTTTGCTAATTGCTTCAAAGTTTTCTTCTCTTCTGTTTTGCAGCATGTTAGCTGGCTCCTGAGAGGTTGCTACCTATCCTATTATCTCAACACCAATTTAGTGACTTAGCAAGTCCCTGTTTCCAACTAAAAAATAAAAAGGGCATGTTTCTCAATGTGAAGGCCCTGGGTTCAATCCCTAGTACTGTAAAAAGAAACAAAGAAAAATGCTATTACCATAAACATAATATAAGAGGTTTTGATCCATTAACAGAAACTTATTAGGAGAATGGCAGTTTCATCCTAGCATGTTGAAACTAGGCCCCTGAAATGTGAGGGAAGTACATCAGAAAAGAAGCCTTCAACCAATAGTACACTGATAATCTAGATATGAATGGGCAGATTTGCAAAAGAAAAGGCTGAGCTGACCAAAAAGGAAAAGTGTCAGCAAGAAGTTTATGCAGAAGTGCCAGTTCCCCAAGATGAATAGAATTATTATGTATTGCAAATATAAACCAATAAAAGCATGACTTCTCCACAATCAAGGCAATCACAATTTTATCCAAATTGTGACAAGTTTCTGTTAGTGTTAGGTTAAAAAGAGCCGAAAACCAAAACCAAACCAGGGCCATAACAAGGCTTTATTATGGCGAGGATCTGCCAGGCTGTCTCTGAGCAAAGAAGAGAAAACAACATGGCAGAACAGAGACTTTTTTTTGTTTGTTTGTTTGTTTTGTTTTTTGAGACAGGGTCTCACTATGTAGTTGAAACTGCTCTGGAACTCACTGTGTAGCCCAGGCTGGAATTGAACTCACAGCGATCCTCCTGCCTCAGCCTCCCAAGTGCTGGGATTACAGGCGTGCACCACCTCACCCAGTGAGAGACCTTCTTTTATTGGAGTGGGGTGAGGTTAGCCTGAGCCTGGGTGGAGTTGAGTGAGGTAGTATTAAGGGATTGGAGGAGCCTGTGACATCATTAGGAAGGGCTTGTGACATCACTAGTTGGTAGGAGGTAGCAAGTGTCTGGTTACCTTTCTTGGTGGGAAGAGGGACATGTTAGGAAGAAGACTGTCTTTTGGTGGGAGAAGCCATATTTTAGCATAGCATTATGGGAAGGAGGCTGCTAGTCCATGTGACAGCCATTTTAAGGTGCAGAGCATTATGGGAAGGAAGAGGCTGCTATTTTATGTAGCAGCCATTTTAAGGCAAGGGAAATCTAACAGGTCCTGTGGACTCTCAGCAGAAGCAATGGGAAAATTAGAACAACTCAGAAGTGACCTCCAAATAAATTAATCAGATGTTGAAAAGATTAAGCAATTGAGATGATGATTGAGAGGAATAGGGAGATATGAGCCCTAAATCCTCATTTGTCACTGTTGAAGTTGATCTGTAAGGTCTAAAGTTGATAAACAACAAAGCAATATGATGAAAATACTAATAAACAATCTATATATTTTTTAGACTTTTAAAGACTTTATTGAGCAAATTCATAGTAAAAACATTACAAAGTACAAAAAAACACAAAAGTGTTAATGGCCTGTAATTTCCCATTGAAAGTAATTTGTTAATATTTTGGGATATATTGTTTGTTCTCTGGGCATATTGTTTTCCTGCAGAAATAGTGTAAGCATATACATCTTAAACTTGCTTTTCTCTTTACTACACTGGTTCCTGAGGTGAATACCCAGCATGTTCTAGGTCCTGGGGAGTAGCAGTATATCACAAAAACAAAGCCCTATGTTTCATGACACCTTCAGACAGCCCTACCCTAAAATAAACAATCAAATATGGTAAAAATAAAAAGTGTGGGCAATTTGAGGTGGGGTGTTGGAGGTAGGAGAAGCATTGCACGAGGAGCCACTAAGGTGATGTAGCTCTTGAGATTCAAGGGCCCAAACAGGGCAGGAATCCAGAGCATCTGCTATTATAGCTAATCTATATTAAGAATTCATGTGCCAAGCACAGTTCTAAATTCTTGACATATATTATCTCCTTGACTTCTCTCAGTAAGTCAAATCAGGTGGGTATTATTATTTTTATGTCCTTAAACATGTTACTTAGACTACTACAGATAACAACTAAGAATTAAATAAAACTAGGAAACTATAATCTCAGCTTCTCAGGAAGCTGAGGCAGGAGGATCACAAGTTCTAGACTAGCAGCCTGGGCAACTTAGTGATCCTTATCTCAAAATGAAATAAAAAACCTGGAGATCTAGCTCAGTGGTAGAGCATTTGCCTAGCAGGAGACCCTTGATTCAATCCCTAGCACTGTTTTTTAAAAGTCATGATTGTTTTAGAAAGATTGCATTGATGTTTAACAGAGAATGAAAGAAAAGTTTGCTCTATCTTTGCTAAAGCAATTATATGAATAAATGATTAAAATTAGGTTTGGTTTATATGCTCAAATATCTCAGAATATTGAATAGTTATGAAATTTTTATAACTAATGAATAATTAGGGCTTCCCTTTAATAAGAAGTTTGAAAAAAATTGAAACTGGCTAAGTCTTTTCATTTTTAGTTCTGTAAGGATGCAGAATGCAAAGTGTATAATTTATTATACATAATAATCTCATGGACAGCTGGGAAACATAAAACTCATCTATAAGGGACTGCATTTTTATTCACATAGGCATACAATTTACTGGAGAGTGGAATATTTTTTAATTGTATGTGTTTGAAGGAATTCAGTTCTATCAGAAGAGATGAAACAATAACATATGCCTTGCTTTGCAAGCCTTTAAAAATACAGCAGACAATAAGATTCTGGATTGTAGGCTTAACAGTTCTCTTTTTTTAATGCCCCACAACCATCTGTCCCATATTTTCTGGAACAAGCCTGTTTTCAATATTCTTTTCAATCAATTCCATAACCTTTCACAATTCTCTAATATTCAGATATGTTGATGCTTCAGCAAATAGGAAATGAATTAATCAAGTTAATATTTATTCAGATAAAAACCATGTATATACACAAAAAAGAAGACAGCAAATCACAAGTGCCACAGAATTGCAGTGTTCAGAAATACCTTGATTGTTTGCAAGAGCTCATGTGTGCCTAAATGTCTAGGTACTGTATCTTGATAGCCCCAGGAGGGATGGGGAAGAAGCAGAGATTCCATCCAGCCCTCTAGATCTCTGTGCACTTTCTCAAATCACAAGGCTCCACCACTGTGAGCTGCTGAGTTTCCACGCATCTGTTCTATAATTGCTTTTCCTTCCGCACAGTGGTTCCCAGTGTCTGGACAGGCTTTTCCTGTTTCCTCCGGATGCAGGATTCTCTTTGCAGTAGTTCCTGATTCCTCTTACTTTTCTTTTCATCCACTCCTGTTCGGCCTCCTCTTTGCACTGCAGACATTCTAAAAGTAATCTCAGCTACAGTCCCTGACAGGTATGATGACTGGAAAATTCTGGCACTTGACTTCAATATCCTATGGTTTGGTACCGTTACACACACAGTTTTAGCAATTTGAGAAGAATGTGGTGGGTGGATCATGAGAAGGGAGTGGCTAAATGCTTTAAACATACTGTGGTACCTCATCTGTGCAGCTATGTATGGCAATAAATGATGCAGTTCTACTTGCAAAGTCACAAAACACCAAGAAAGATTTAAAATGTCACAAAAGTGACATAGCAAAACTCTTTAGCCCAAGGGAAACACGAGCCAAGAGACTGCAGTGATGAAGGTTATTATGATCTAACATGGCAGGTTTCCCCAGACTCCCTGATGAGATCAAGATAATAAATAACCCAGTAAAAACCACTTCCTACTTATCAATTCTTGAAATGTATAACAGAGGTGGCTGAAAACCAATCAACAACCAGAGCTGCTCTTGCCAACCAGTGCCATTGTGAAGGCCAGTTTGTTACTAACTCCTTTTTATTATTATTGTATTTTGTTTTTGTTTTGTAGTTCTTGGGATTGAACACAGGGATTTTGAACTAAATCACATCCCCAACCCTCTTTAAAATTGTTTTTACCTGGAGGCAGGTGGGGTGGTACACACCTGTAATCCACTTACTTGCGAGACTGAGCCAGGAGGATTGCCACAATTGTGTGCAAGGCCAGCCTGGGCTACATAGTGAATTCAAGGCAGGTCTGAACTACAGAGCAAAATTATCTCAAAAACAAAACAAAATAAGCAACAGCAAATGTTTTTAATTTGGTACAGATCTCACAAAATCTCTAAGCTGTCCAAATTGAGCTAGAACTTGCAATCCTCCTGCCTCAGCCTTCCAGTAAACTAAGATTACAAAGAGTGCGCCACAACATCCAATTGGTAAACACATATTTTAATTTTGTTCAGTAAGAAGAGAGCTCTCTGATAAAGCCAAATCACAATCCACCTGTCACCACATGCTCTTATGTGCTACCTAATAAATTTGGTATCATCAGTTTAACTGATATATTAGTTTCCCTTGGGATCATAACCTTATTTATGACTTGAGTTACATCTCTCATTATTTTGTCCTACTGGGTTACCTGTTCCCAAGTTAAACTCTCTAGGGCAAGCACGAGCAAAAGCCTTTTTTAGATTTCTCTCAGAGTTGAGACAAATAAACATGTTTTTTGGTGGTTGTGGTTTTTTTTGTTTGTTTGTTTATTTGTTTTGGTACCAGGGATCAAACTTGGGACCTTGTGCTTATAAGGCAGGCAGCAGAACCATGAGCTAAATCCCTGGCCCAACAAATTGAAATTTTTAAATGATTTTATTGAACAATATCAGGAAATAAGCAGAGATGATAAGGGATATCAGTGGGTCCGGCTTACAAAAAGATATCATTTTTTGCAAGTGAGAGTTTCCCATTCCTTTCATATCCAATCAAGAGATTCATTAGCCCCTGTAGAAACAGCATTAAAACTGTCTTAAAACAATATTAAAATAGACTCATACATGAAGTACTTTTCTCCCATAGCAAATCTGTAGTGGTGTAATATAATAACCCTATGCCAGAATGACTCCTAAAGACTAAAAGCCAGGTGTGGTGGTGCATGCCTGTAATCCCAGCACTCTGGAGGCTGAGGCAGGAGGATTACAGGCAGTTTGAGGCCAGCCTGGGCTACATGGTGAGTTCCAGGCCACCTTGAACTACATAGTGAGACACAGTCTCAAAAACAATTTTTTGGGTCCAGGGATCTAGCTCAGTGGTTCCACTACCTGCTTCTCAAGTTCAAGGACCCAAGTTCAATCCCCAGTAACCCCCCAAAAAAATCTTTTTAAAAGGACTATGAGAAAAGTTTTGCTTTCACTGTGCTCATCTGAAATCAAAGGAATAGCATCAAAGTGAGAAAGTACTACAGAACAACACAGAGACCTTGACATCTATGGTGTCGAAATCATTGACATCCCCCACCATCCTGTAAGGGAATGAGGACAACAGAGAAGTAGCTGATGCAGAGACAAAAATTCAACTGAGCATTACATCATATGGATACCAACGATTCTTTTACTAATGAGTCAAGTATGTCCTTGGCAATATCAACTTTCCTGAATCTGTTTCCTTATCTTAAAAAAGGAGCATATTCTTACACTGTCTGTGTCTCAAGCTGTGTCTCAAGGCTATGCACACAACTTATTGAAAGTATAGTCAAAGATTACTTTGATCTTGAGAGAACTCCAAAAAAATCAGTTCAGATTTATTTCATATACTTTTTTTTTGTACCAGAGATTGAACTCTGGACCTTGAGCTTGCAAGGCAGGTGCAGTGCCACTGAGCTAAATCCGTGGCCCTTTTTCATATACTCTTTAAAATAAAAATAAGTAGATAAATAACATTTTTAGATTTAGTATCAGAAAAAAGTTTCTGGGTGCAGATTATTAAACTCCTTGAATACAAGTTACTTTTTGTAAAACTGCATTGTTAATCATGCTGCATGTGGTGGTACATGCTTATAACCCCACCCCTTGGAAGGCTGAGGCAGGAAGATCACTGTGAGTTCAAAGCCACCCTGGGTTACATAGTGAGCTCAAGAACAACCTACCCTACATTGTAAGACCCTGTCTCAAAAAAAAATGTATTCTTCATTATTAAACAAGCAGTTTGGTGGCAAGCTTCTACACTTACCAAGCACTGAAGAGGTGCTGCCCCTTTAAATGATCATCCTGCTATCTAACTTCAAAGTTGCTTGTTTGTTTCAGATAAGGCCAAAGAAATTTACAGGGAATTAAGCAAACTCTCTGAGTCACTTGAGTCATTTTATAAAAGTAACTTAGAGTAAACTTTGCTCATTAAAATATTAAGTTCTCCTAGAGCCAGGACTTTGAACTGCGCATCCTCAGGAATGTGCGGCCTCTTCCTGTGAGGTTTTCTTTCTATTTGAGTTGTTAAGAGCTTCCCTAACAGAAGAAAAGCCCCTTGCTTTCTTTTTTGTGGATGAAAAATGATGCATGCATGTTGTACTGGGTTGGAGACACCATACTGGGAATGGAGCTCAGAGACTTCTATTTGGTAAAAGCTGAAAACCAGGACCAGACCAGGACCATAACAAGCCTTAATTATGAAGAAGATCTGCCAGGCTGTCTCTGAACAAAGGAGAGAAAGTAACATGGCACATCAGGAAGCTTCTTTTATAGGAGTTGGGTGGGGTTAGCCTGAGCAGGGGTGGAGTTGAGTGAGGTAGTATTAAGGGATTAGAGGAACCTGTGACATCACTAGGACGGGCTTGTGACATCACTAGTTGGTAGGAGGTAGCAAATATCAGGTTACCTTTCTTGGTAGGAAGAGGGGCATGTTGGGAAGACTGTCTTTTGGTGAGAGAAGCCTTATTTTAGCATGGCATTACAGGAAGGAGGAGGCTGCTTTTTGTTGTATCAGGGATGGAACTTGGGTCCTTGTGTTTACAAGGAAGGCAGCGGCACCACTGAGCTAAATCCCTGGCCCTGAGGCTGCTATTTCATGTAGCAGTTGTCTTAAGGCAAGGGAAATCTAACAGTTTTGAACTAAGCTACCAGACTTTTTTCATCTTTCTATTTTGAAACAGAAGTCTCACTAAATTGCCCAGGCAGGACATAAACTTTCAATCCTCCTGCCTCAGGCACCTAGACCACTGAGATTATAGGCATGGGCCACTATACCCAGCTGGAAAATACTGCTTTGATACTTATCTCCAGTTCTCTCTTTACTTATTGCAAGTAATGAACTTTTACTTACTCTTTTATCTTCTGGTGTTTACTGGCTTTGCATGCACCAAGAGATGACAGGAATCCATTGCATTTTGTTACCATGTGGCCTCTTTATTTTAAGCTATTTTAGTAGGTTAAAGATGTAGCTCAGTGATAGAATATTTGCCTAGTGTTACAGAGAGTAATGGGGTCCCGGACAGGGTCACACCGTATTTCCCCAAAAATAAGTCCTAATTGGAAAACAAGCCCTAGCATGATTTTTCAGGATACTGGTAATATAAGTCCCACTCCAAAAATGAGCCCCAGTTAAGATCATTAGCCTATAATCCCAGCACTCAAGATGCTGATCCAGGAAGGTCGCCAAAATTTTGAGGTCAGCCTGAGCTAGAGTTCAAGGCCTGCCTAAACTCTATTGTGAATCTCTGTCTCAAAAACAAACAAATAGACCAGGGATTAGCTCAGTGGTACTGCGTGAGGTCCTGAGTTTGATCCCCAGTGTGACAAAAAAATCATGATGAATAAATAAGATTATCAGCCTGACACATACCTTTAGCATATCCATTGCAACATACGATGGGCATGTTGAATTATAAAATAATAATAACATACAATTAAATAACACTGTTGACATTAATACATAAAATAAATGATAATACCAATAATAATTTAGTATTTGTAAATACCCAAGCAGGAGCCTTTGGACAAGAAGTAAACACCTATAATAAACAGATGAACTTGAGACTGACCAATTCGTATCTGCTGTGCTATCCCATCTGCCTGGTACAGTCACAGTGCACATGTTTCCAGTACTGGGAATCAAACTCAGCACCTTGAGCTTGCTAGGCAGGCGCTGTGTCACTGAGCTACAGCCCTGGCCCTACAATGCACAAATAGTGTGCATAACATAAGAGACTAGGCTACAGCAAAGCTGGCTGGGGAAGTAGACCTGACCTGCTAGCTACACAATCCCAGATACATACACAGATCGGTTTTCAAAGCCCTGCACATGGACTTCTGGGGCAACTCCAGCAGGTTCTCAATAGGCCTAGATCTGACATCCGCCCAACAGGTGGGATCCAAGCACCACCTATGTAGAATTTCTTGCAGGTTTAATCGAGATTTATACAGCATAAAAGACACAGACACCATGGAGAGCTTGCTGTCCTGGCTTTCCTCATGACAGCCCATGGTGTCATGGTGTCCTTTTATCTTGCTTTTTCCTCTTTTACTTGGCCCAAGTTCACTCTGCAGAGCCAGTTTTTCTCTCGTGCTTCAATTTTACCTTGTCAAATAAACTTTGCAACTGCTTTTTGCTCATTTCATTCAGTTCTTTTAAATGAGAACAACCTGGAATCTAATTCCAGAGGGAGGGGCAAGCAACCCAGAACTTGGTAACATTTGGTTGGTGAGACACTTTTATTTATTTATTTATTGACTTATTTCTTTTTTCCAGTACCAGAAATCAAACTCAGGACTTTGTGCTTTCCAGGCAGGTGTGGGCTCCTGAGCTACATCCCTCTATTCCTGAAGGGTCACTTTTAGAAGGAGCTACCCAGGACCAGGGATTTAGCTCAGTAGCACTGCACCTGCCCTGTAAACACAAGGTCTTACATTCAATCCCCAGTTCAAAAAAAAGGGAAGGAGCTACCCAATAATATTTTTGCATAATCAGCAAGGAGAATCAAAAGCTAGGAGATTCCAATAATGTGTGCACTTGATAACAAATTGTTGTGCCTAATATAACTCTTCATAGTTCAATACATGTGTTGTAACAGACGTACTTAGAGCACTCACAACATAGGATTGTATTGCAGACACATAAATTAATTAGATACCTTATAAGCAGTTAGACAGGACTCCCTTAAAGCACCATCCCTCAAAGCCCCACGGTCCTCAAGGTGGTAGCCCTCCAGGAGCCACCACAGCAAGGCACCAACAAGGAAAACAATTGAGGCACATTCACTAGTTAGCATTATAAAAAGAAGAGGCACTACTTCCCCTAGAAACCGCAGTGATTGATATTCTAAATGGCAAATTCCTTGTTTGTGCCTTGTTTTCCCATTTAATCCCCATTCTATCAATATTATCTGGTGACTGTACTTGTAATCTTATTGGTTAGTCGTAGTTTTGTCCCACCTCATGCCCACCTTACGCACCCACTGTCCAGTCCCCCTCCTACTCTCTTAGGCAGAAGCTTTCTTTCTCTCAAATTTTTCCTACTCTTAACCTCCACTGTTCCTAGAATTCATTCTTTGATTTTAGAAGTGTGAACCTGTGTTTCAATTATGTAGCAGGTTTGGGAGTTACATCTATTACCCCTATAGCAGTATCCGCACATAACTAACATTATACTCTTAGTTACTCCAGTCCCCCCCCACCCCGCTCTCTTTTTTTTTTGGCGGGGTGGTATCAAGGTTGGAACTCAGGACCTTGCACTTGTGAGGCAGGCATGGTGTCACTGAGCTAAATCCCTGACCCACCCCACTCTTTGTTTACCTGACAGTTTAGATAGCATTTTACTATATAGTCCAGGCCAGCCTTGAACTCATTATATAGACGAGGCTGGCCTCAAACATGTCATCCTCCTGACTTGACCTCCCAAGTGCACCACCAAGCCTGACTCCCAATTTGATTACTTAAAGTGAATTCTAGATTTCACGAATAGATATGTAAGAGATCACTGTAAGACCTAACTGAACTAAAGTGAGTCCATGTTGGATGAGTAACGGCCCCAGAGGCCGTTGTGTACCACTCCCCTTTGTAGTTGCACCCCTACTTTTGCTTAGGAATGTAAAACTGCATAACTTTGTAATCTAAATCCTAGTCTCAACTGTGATTAATGTAAATTAACAGGTGAACTTTTAGTAGTTCTGGGTAAATAAAGACTGTTTCACTCTGTCTGCCCAGAAGCAATGTTTTGAAAACCTTGGGACATTCAGTAAGCATCTTGAGTAGACCCCCACCCTGCCTATCCCCTTATAAAAAGGACCTCCGCCCCTGAGCTGGCGCCTCTCTGAGCTGCTTGGCTGTGGGAGTGCCGTCTGGCCAGACTAGTAAAGGTCTGTTCCCTTTCCAATGTGTCTGGTGTGTTCCTTCCCAGGTGAATCTCGTGGCAGTTGAGCTCTTCAGAGCGGTAAAGTCGAGCTCTTTGGAGTGGTAGAATTGAACTCCTCAGGGTGGTACTAAGGCCCTTGGTCTTACATCACAATATCCCATCCCAAAATATGCCAAAGATTACTTTGAGTTGAACGTAATTAAGGAAAAGCTCTGTGTTAATTTCTCTTGGCTGCTACATAAAATAGTAGCCTCCTTCACATAACGCTGTGCCCCTTAAAATGGCTGCTACACGCCCCTCTTAGTGGTATCACAGGTTCCTCCAATCCCTTAATACTACCTCACTAAACTCCACCCCAGCTCAGGCTAACCCCACCCCACTCCTATAAAAGAAGCTCCCTGTTCTGCCATGTTGCTTTCTCTCCTTTGTTCAGAGACAGCCTGGCAGATCCTCCCCATAATAAAGGCTTATAATGGTCCTGGTTTTCAGCTCTTTTTACCTAACACTCTGCTATCCCATCTGGCTGGAAACAGATTACAGTCATGTTGGGAAGAGACCCTCCACCAAACACACATACTTCCCATACCAGAAAGGGAATAACAACCTTATCACTCTAGATAAGATAGCACCAGAAAAGAGTCAACATAAACATTACTACCCAGCCCTTATCTACCATTAGTTTCCCATAAATTTGGTTCCCTATAATGTGCCACTCCTAAAAGCTCCAAGTCCTTTTCCTTTATCTTTTCACTTCTCTTTAAATTTATCCTTTCAGCCAGACACAGTGGCACATATCTGTAATCCCAGCACTTGAAAGGGTGAGGATCACGGTGAGTTCAAGGCCACCCTGAAATACATAGCAAGACCCTGTCTCAAAAAAACCAATAAAAATGACAATATATTTATTCTCTTTTGCTTCAGTGGTATAAAATCCTACAAGCCTGCTCATTTCTCTAGGGATTTTCTCCTCTATTTTTACCATGTAAAATTTTTAGCATCACAAAAAATTGTATGCCTTTTTTCTTGTTAATCTATTTTAAGTTAAATTTGAAGACAAGCCTTGAATTTAAGAAGGTAGAGAAAATTTTATCCTCCACTACAGATACTTGTTTGTTCTTCTATTTATTTCTCAGCAACCTTTAATGTAACTAAAAAACATCAACGATAGTTTCTTTTCTTTTTTTTTTTTTTTTCCAGTTTTTTGAGACAGGATCTCATTATGTAGTCCAGGCTGGCCTCAAACTCATGGTGATCCTCCTTCCTTGCCCTCCTGAGTGCTGGGATTTCAGGTATGTATCACCACACCTAGCTATTTCCTGCCCATTTAACCATTTTGTTATTTGTGATATTAAAGAACTAAGGTTATTTGTATTTATATAAAATTTCCCACATTCTGGATTTTGTCATTTGCATCCCTGTGGCTTACACACACACACACACACACACGCTTCAATTCTTCAAATTTCCTATAAACTGATAGTTATGTCAAATATTTTGATCAGACTCATCTCTTTTTTTGTAAATATACTTCATTGGTGGTAATGTGCACTCTCTATTATATCAGGATGCATGAATAATTAATAATTACTTTTTTATGTGTGAGGCACTATGTAGTCCAGGCAGACTTTGAACTCTGGCAATTCTCCCCCTTCAGCTTCCCACATGCTGGGATTACAGGCATGTGCCACTGCACCCTGTTAAAAATTACTTTGTGATCCTAGACTAATCTTTGGATTGGATTGGATGACTGATCCTTTAATTTTGTTGCACTGCAAATGGTGTTGTGCTGCTGCTCAATGGCAGCCAATTGGCCACAAGGCAAGGCAGGTGGTAGAGGAAGTGCTTTTACCACAGTGAGCTAGCTAATTGGACAATGACCAGGCCATCATTCTGAGTCATCATAGCTAAGAACTGAATCAAGAGCTTATGTAGGAAATTTAAGGAAGTGTGTTCTTAGCCCATGACAGCCATTAGATGAATCATTAATCCTGTAGTGATCCCATTTCTTTGATGCACATTCTGATGTTATCTGAAGGTCACCAGATGTTCTGGGTTCTATAAACATATAGGTTACCGAGGTCTTATGACTGATGTTTCTGTTGTTCCTTTTTCCTGGAACAGCTGATTCTAGCAGTTCAGATCTTAATCATTAAAGTACAGATATATTCTAGAACTGTGAATATTAGACAAAAGCAAAGGTAACAAAAAACAAGTTTGTTAAGGACAAGTTAACTCATTAGACAGTTTCAATTAAACTTTAGCACTAACTTTTGTTTTGTTGGGGGCTTTTTGTTTTTTGAGATAGGGTCTCACTGTGTATTTCAAGCTGGCCTTGAACTCAATATATGGCCCAGGCTGGCCTCATATTTGCAGTAATCCTGCCTCCTGAGTGCTGGGATCATAGGCATGCACAACCACATTTGCTTCTAACTCTTCATCTGAGGATTTTAGCAGCCATTGATGATCATTTCCAAGATCCATTATTACATTAAGGGATATGTGATTCATAGAGGAGAAGCTTTCTAGCTGCATCTTGTCCCAAGTTATTCTTTTTGAGTATAAATGCTAAGGCAGAATGACTTGGCATTTTGTTTGTGCAAGCAACCACCCACCATCTGCCCAGCACAACTGTAAGGCATAGACTGATAAATGACTTATTCACGCTAATAAAATATTACCACCTGTAAACTTAGCAAATCAGAGACACATAGATGGGTGGGCTTCTCAGACCATATCAGAGACACCAGGCAGGCATGTGAGCTTATCAAACACAGCAGAATAATGATTTAATCCCCTCACCTAAGCCACATCAAAGGAAAAATATCTTAGGCAGTAGCACAACACACGGACCTATCACTTTTCCATGGATCTGTGGTGTATACATCACAGCCTCTGCTCAAGAGATCACTAGGTAGTAGTGACCTTTCAATTATCCCCAGACTCAGCTTGATATGCTATCCCTGCTACTGATGCATCCCACATTGAAGCAACTATCTGGACCCTTCACTTTCACATCCTTGTTATTTATCCCTTAATCTAATACCTGACCTCTTGCAGTGATTATTTATCTGTATTAACTTTCTGTAGCACCTTTAATCCTGTAGTCCATTAATCCCATTTTCTCTTTTCCAATACCCTAATACCACTATTTGAAGTATGGTATGTGACCTGAGTATTGTAGATATCACTAAGATTGGAATAGAACAAAGAGCTTGCAATTGTCTGGGTCATGATTACCAAGTGACATCTAAACTACCAGGTGAAGTAATGCTAATGAAACTGATATAGATTGTGAGTCCATTGATAATCAATAAATCCTGACATTGTAGAAGACATAAATGTATCATCAGTCTGCATATTAATGATATAGCTTGCTCATAATATGTTCTAATATTGTGACTTTGTTACTTTTTCTATATTTACAATCTAGAACTCTTTAGTAAGAACAAACTAATTGCCCCCACGTGGCTGTCTTGAGGTAGTTTTTACCAAGGAAGACAGGAAAAATTCTTCATTCTTTCCCATTTGTGTGTGAATGAGATAGTTTCTTGGCTTCCTGAAGGATGATGTGGCTTTGTACTGTCTATCAATTCTTGAATTTTTACTCACATTGATATGCTGTGAACGCTGTAATCAAGGCAGGAGATTAGGATGTGGCCAATTGGGTGGGCAAGTGGGAATCTCCTGTCAATCATGGAGGTTCATAACATATGTACTGAAAACTGGTTTCCAAGGGCTGCACCTAGAACCAATCAGAGAATGTATCTTCAGTTCTTCTGGTGTGAAATTGATAGAGAGAACTTTTGTAAACAATCTAAAAACCTACAAAATGTTAGAAAAATATAAAATGACTTCTGCTGTCTCTAACAGCAATCTGAGCATCTAAATTACTTGTTGGTAGTAGTTTAGTTCAAAATTAACAGACACTGGAGGCATTGACTGTGAAATGGGACATCTGGCCTCATCCCTGACCTTGAACACCCACCTCCTGATCACTGGAATAGATAGCCAGGTGAATCTTGAGGTGAACTTCCTAACTACGAGGAATTGTTATATCTGTGTTAAAGTTAACTGTCTGGTGACCGTGATTTGTACATCAGTAATATAAACTGAGGTGATGAAATGTAACCACCTGATGAGATCATAGCTGTAGAACCTGTAAAAGAAGAAGCTGCAACCCAGTACAGGGTCAATCACTGGCACTGCTCTTAGTGCAATCGAACTTTTGCTGACAAAATAAAACTTTTATTATTTTACTTCCATTCTGCATCTCTATGTGTGTGTCAGTTACCAATTCCTTCTGCAATAAGATCAAGCAGATATTTGATAGGATGGCCTAAATCTGATGTCAGCCTGAGATACAAAGGGTGGTGATCATTAACCTCATGGTTACTGTAAGCTCTCTCAGTGGCCTGCTCTCACCATGCAGAATGCGCTTCTTTTCCTACTTTAATTGGCCTATGTTTAGTCTGTAAAACATACTTTTCCTATTTTTAATGAATGCAATACCTTTCAATAAATATAATACCTTTTTCACTCATTTTGATGAAATCTTTGTTCAGAACAAGAACCTGGAGGGAGAGTATGTGCTACCCACAGGGCCAGAGTGTGGATTAACACAGAGATGCAGGGACTTCTGGGAAGATGGCAGAGTGGGAAAGGGCAGTGATACAGCCTCTCTGAGATTTGGAGCCCAGACACTAATGAATATAGCCCCATGAGGAGAGAAGAAGAAGGGAAGTGGGTCCCTGGCACCTGGCAGGTATCTGAAAGAAGAATTGAAGCCCTCAGAAAGAGCAGAGAGAGAGAGAGAGAGAGAGATGAAGCAGAAGGACCTGGCAAGCCTAAAGTGTGACCCACTGTGTGGATAGGGGCTGGATCCTGAAGATGCAGTGGCTGCTGGCAACTGAGGCCTCTTCAGAGATACCACCAGTTCAGGGAGTATGGATGCAGTGGCTGGCAAGTATGCAAATTTGGCCATTGTGACTTTCAACTTCAGATGCACCTCCAGCCACAGCTTTGATGTGTTCTTATCCTTTGCACTGACTTCCTGGGCCCATCACTGTCTGACTGCCTACAATATTTCTACTTAATTTAGTTGTGTATATCACCAGGAGAGGGTAATTAGCTGGTAGCAATCTTGTCCCTTCTTTCCCCCCACCCCCAGTACCAGGGATCAAACTCGGGTCCTTACATTTGCAAGCCAGGTGGCGGAACCACTGAGCTAAATTCCCGGCCTGGTAGCCATCTTGTGAAGGCCTAACTGAGCTTGACACTCAGAGGGCCCAACTGAGCAGCCAACTGGATGGCTCCATCAGGGTGAGGCGAAGCCAGGTTCAAGTTGTCAGGAGGTCAGTAAACCAGCACAAGCTGGCAGGAAGCACACAGAGTGCTACAGACTTAACAAAATGAGTTCCAGCCTCATAACCAGAAAACTGCCTGAATTTCAGTGGAGCTAAAGGTGCAGTCTTGCTGGGATTATTCTCTACCTTGCTGTAAGCCTACAGCTGTCTTTCTGAGATTAATTGACATGGATCTGGGCTTTGTCTGAACACTGTCTACCAGTGACAGCAGAGAAACACCCTAAAGTGTACATTCTTGTCTTCCTTTTTCTGGATTTTTTGTTTTCTTTTCTTTTTTCTTGATTGTTTCTTTTTGTTTTTATATGAATGTGAACATTGTTTCTAGTTTTCTTCTTGTTGTGCTGTTCTGTTCTTGTTTTTATTTCTTCTTTCCCTCCTGTCTTCTTCACCAGTTTCCCAAAGTTTACATAACCTTTCTTTGTATTCTAGCCTTGCTTCTAATCTCTATATCTTCTTCTATTTCTCTATTTTTCCTCCTAACGAATTTTAAATTTTCTCCCCTTAAGGTAAAGTTACCATATTGAGGGCATGTTATTGACTGTATACAATTTTCTGGTTTGTTTTAGATTTTGTTATGTAAGCACAAATATAGGCCATATGGTTAAAGGTGGCATATTAAGTTACCACAGTTTGCCTTTAGGCTGTGTTTAATGCTATTATTATTGCTGATGTAGTCAAAGTGACACAACTGTTCTGATCAGATGTTATTCCTGGAATGCCAAGACTGAGATTGCCTGAGGGTTATAAATAATATTATAGGCCAGTGCCAAAGAACCAGGGTCTAGACTAAATAGGCAGCAACTTCTCATCCTCAATAAATTAAAGACGGCCAGCAATTTAGTTCAGTGGTTCCACTGCCTGCCTTGCAAGCACAGGGTCTTGTGTTCAATCCCCAGTACCAAAATAAAAATAAAATAAATTGGGAAAATAGGATCTCACAACAGATTCAAACCTCAAAATCCAGCTACAACTGGAAGACATCTCTGAGAAGTAGTCATTCCCCAAGGGTTCTCAATATTAGCAATAAAGCTACCTGTAATAAGCAATCTATAAGCATCAACCCAGAAATTAAACTAAAAAAAGAAAATAGGAAGACATTTAATGAATGTGAAACTCCAGATTTCCAGCTCAGTAATGGCAAATCCCGAAGGCAGTGAGGTGGGAAAAGTGGAAAACCATCCACCTGGACTGTCAGGAATGGTAACAGTGATAAAAACGAATGAGGCTCTAGAAACAATTCAAATCAATTAATTTCTGAGTTAACTACAGACTTGGTGACCATAATGAAAGAATGTTTAGTGAATACAGAGCGCATACAGATAAACAAATAGAGCAGCTTGGGAATATAATGGAAATCATGAAAGCCCAACATAGGGAAAAAAATGTAATCCATGAAACAGATTCAAACATATCCAGGAGATTAAAAATTCATTGAAAGAATCTGTAGCAAAAAGAGCCAGTGTGAGGATAGGATATAAGATATAGAAGATAGGATTGTGGTTAGTGATCATGAAAAGAAAGACTACTTAAAAATCGCAACGGACCTTGAAAAATAAATCCAACAGCTGCCAGATGATACAAAGAAGAACTACAAAAGATTGATAAGAGTCAATGAAAAAGCAGCAAATAATGCAAATCACATTTAAAAACCTGTTCATAGAAGTAATGGCAGAAAACTTCCCAAGCATGGAAAAATCTGACAGATAAGTGAGGCATATAGAACTCCAGTTCACCATGATCAAAACAATCTACCACCCTTGTTGCTTTTGCTACTTTGTGTGTGCCATGTCAGTTATCCTCTGATGCTTGTTTACCATCCCTGTTTTGGAGCCAGCTGACTATGGACTGAAACCTCTATGGACCATGAGCTAAATAAACCCTTTCCCCTTTTATTTTAGGTGTTGGTTATTTTCTCTCAGCAGCAAGAGAAAATTAACACAGAAATTTGGTGCCAGAGAAGTGGGGTCATTGCTGTGACATTACCTGATCACGTGGCTCAAGAGACTTTGAAACTGGCTTGTGGGAAGGGAAAGACTTAGGAAAGACTTGGAGATGCTGGATGTAGAGGTAGAGCTGTAAGGCCTTAGACTGTTCTGTATGGGAAGTTCTAGTCAGACCTCAGAAGACCAGAAAGCTGGTAAAGACCAGGCTCAAAAAGTGTCTGCTGGGAAAAATTACTGCATTGGCTGTTGGACTTCAGATGATGTGTGTTATGGCTTGGCAGAAAGTTTGTTTGCATTTTGCTTCTGTCCAGAGACTTTGCCTGAGATTAGGGGAACTGGAATAATTAATCTTGCAGAAGAAATTATAAGGTATTCAAATATTGGCTGCTGTTGGGGAATTTTAGCCAGATACATGTTGGGAATCAAGAGCAAAGAGCCCAGCATAATGATTTAAAACTGTGTGAGTTTGGCCAGAAAGGAAGCTCTAGTAAAACTGTGAACTGCAAAGACAGAGCAGAGATCTTGATTGCTAAGAAGGAAAGGAACAGAATAGAAAAGATAGCCTGAGGGCATCAGAAAAAGCAGCAAGACTCCAGCCTTTGCAGCCTCAAAGTTGCAAAAGTGAAAGAATTTGCTTTGAGTAGGGAGCCCTAGAGCACCTTGTTCCAGAATGGCAGCAGCAGCCTAGAGAATTTGTTCCTTGGAATTAGATTCAGAGTGCTTAGCTATCCAGGCACTCAACCACTACAGCCAAGAGAGAGGGAGGGCTGGCTACTACTGCTCCAGCTGGCAGTAAACCTTGGCATCATCCATATGTTGCTGGTTTTAGTGTAAGACCTAAAGTCTCACTTCCACTCCACGGAGTGTAAACAGCCAAAAGGCCTCCACGATGCTGGGCCCTAACACCCAGCGAGGCTCCGGGAACATGACAGAGAACCGAGAAACCCAGGAAGGAACACACCAGGCTAGATGGTAAAAGAGACCTTTATTAGTCTGGCCAGATGGCACTCCCAGAGCCAGGTGGCTCAGAGAGGCAACTGCTCAGGGGCTGAGGTACTTTTTATAAGGTTTTACTAAACAAAGAGTCAGGGAATTCACAGAACAAGAGTGCAAACACATTGCTTATCTTACGCAGGAAATGTTCTACGGTCACCTTTTGTCAAACCATTTGCCCCTGGGCGGGGCTGTTAACCAAGGTAGCAATTAGCATATGAAGAAGCACAGTCTGGCCTATTAGCATGGAGTCACTTTAGCCTATTCAAGTCTTACATTAGGAGCATGCAGAATGGAAGAGGTATGGGGTCAGGAGGGCTTCCACTCAGATTTCAGATGAAGGCCTGGGGGTCAGGCAGTATTCCCCTGAAAGGGCGGTGTGTGAAGCTGTGAGTGTGAAGGTGAAGGTGCACTGGAGATTCCAGAAGTTGGAAAAGCCAAAAGCATGGATTGTCTGAGGAAAGCTGAAAGGAGGCAGCAGAACTGGCCCAAGAGAGAAGCTATGGGAGCTACCACCACCCGTAGTGCCACAGGAGCAGAGTCACCTAAGCCCTTTGGAGTTCAAAACTTGCCACAAATTGCCAGGGATGCTGGAAGTGGAACTGTGGGATTTAATGTTTGCTCTACTGGACTTTGGTCTTGCTTTGGTCCCATTCCTTTGTATCCCTTGTTTATAACTTTTTCCCCTTGTTTTTAACTTCTGAAATAGAAATGTCTTTTTTTCTCTCATTGAGTTTTTTGGTACATTTTAGGTATACAGTACAGTTACATTCATCATTGGGATCTTGTACCTTTACATGACAGGTCTTGATTCTCATTTTTTCCCCTCATCCCTGCCCTCCCTTCACCCCCTCCTCCCTTCCCTGTTTACAAATACTTTATTTCCATTTTTTCATTTTCTCATTTTTTTTATTTTCACTTATTACTTTTCCCCTACCCTTCCCACTTTCCCTACACCTTTAGCCCTTTTCTTCCTATTTCACATTGTCAATTATATCATTAGGATCTTATGTACCATTATAGTTTTTACACCAGAAAAACTATTCGTATTTATACATTTGTGACTTATTTATTTCTTAGGAGTATATCCTCAATATGTATCCATTTTCCTATGAATGACTCTAATTTCTCATTCTTTATGGCTGAGTAATACTCCATTTTATAGAACAACCACATCTTCTTTATCCAGTCTCCAACTGATGGACAAATGAGCTGTTTCAAAGTTTTAGCTATTACAAACTGTGCCACTATAAACATAGGTATGCATATATCACTGTGATATGATTCTTTTCATTCTTTTGGAAGGATACCCAGCAGAGGGATGGCTAGGTCAAATGGAACCTCTAGTCCCAGCTCTTTGAGGTATCTCCATATTGATTTCCATAGTGGTTGCACCAGTCTGCACTCCCACCAGCAATGGAGAAGAATTCCTTTCTCCCCACAACCCCGCCAACATTTGTTATTGGTTCATAGAAATGTCTATCTTAGGTCATTGAAAAAAAAAAAGAACCTGAAGGGAGTCTCTAGAAAGAGTCCAGCACCCCAGGACCCTAAGAAAATAATTGCCATTATATTTTTGTGAATTCTAGGTGATAAAATCCAGATCCTCCTTATATTAAGCACTCTACCACTGAGCAAGACACATATACACAAACACACACAGCCTCATCCTTTTTTTTTTTTTTTTTTTTTTTTTTGGTATTGGGAATCAAACTTGGGACCTTGTGTTTGCAAGGCAGGCAGTGGCACCATTGAGCTAAATCTGTGACCTCTTCTTTTTTGATATTTGAAATGTTCCTTTCTTGCAGAATTTAGATTAGACAGACAAATGGGTGAAACAGGATCATCTATTTAGGTGTACACCAGTTCAGTGGACTTATGTCTAAAGGCTGAGCCCAGGACAAAGGAAAGCCTCTAGATTTATACACAATGCAGAGTAGGGTTGGTCTACCTAATGGCACAAAACTTGTGGACAGAAACACAACAAAGGTAGTTAGTCAAGCTGTGACAGTTTTTGTAATAGCATGTCTTGGTGGCCTTGGTTGGATAAAAACAGGATCTTATGAGAACAGGAGTTTGTAAAAACTTACATACAGGGACCAAGTTATTAATTTTCTTTTTTGGGGTGGTACCGGGGATTGAATATGGGTCCTTGTGCTTGTAAGGCAAGCCACCAAACTGCTGAGCTAAATCCCTGGCCCATTAATTTTATTTTCAATATTACAAAGAACAACAGTCATGGTGAGGGAAGTGTGAGGAAGAATTGCTCAGGTTAGAGAAACTTGTTTTTTTTTTTTCTCTCTCTTTTTAAAGTCCTGCTTCATTTCCCCCTTTGATATTTTTTACAAATGTATTTTAATAGAGAGCACTGTCATCATCACTATTATCTACATTGTTTTGGGAGCGTGGCTTCCTATTGGGCAGAGGTTGGTACTTGGTCAGAGAAATTAGTCAAGTGATGGAGTGTCTGTCTACCTGTTTCTCTGTGGCCAACTACACTTTTTGAAAAGCAGGGGTAAGAGACAAAGGAGAATTAGGCAAACTCCCAAGATAGCCAAAACTATTCTTACCAAGGTTTAAATCTTTTTTTTTTTTTTTTTTTTTTTTTTGGTACCAGTCATTGAACTCAGAACCTTTCACTTTTGGTCCCCAGCCCTTCCCCTCCAGGCCTCTGCAGAGGAACAGTGAGTGGCACAGCCACTTGGAGCTTCCCTGAGCTTATGGCCTGACCCCTTCAGGACTCAGGAGGGGAATGGAGAGTGGTGCAGCCATGCAGGTGCCTTCAGCCCCCTTCCCATGCATGCAGAGTGGATCAAGGAGAAAGATCCAGCAATATGCTGCATACAAGAAAAGCATTTAATTCAAAAAGAAATTCACACTCTGAAAGTGAAAGGATAGAAGATCCATGTCACAAGAACTCAGAGAAAAAGTAGTGGTAGCTATTCTATTTGCAGACAATGTGGATTTCAAGCCAAGACTGATTGAGAGGAAAAGAAGGTCACTACATCCTTGTAAAGAGAACAATCTAACAGGAAGGAATAGCAATCATAAATATATATGCACCAAATGGCAATGCACTCACCTATAAAGCAAATATTAATGGATATGAAAAATCAAATAAGCATGAATACAATTGTAATGGAGAAACTCAGTGCCCAACTGTCACAAATAGATCAACTAGACAAAAAAATCAACAAAGGAATATCAGAACTGAACCAAACTTTTGAATAGACATAGTAGATGTCCACAGTGTTTAACGCTACAACATAAGAATATATATTCTAAATTTCACATGGGATGTTCTCCAAAATAGACCACATACTAGATTCTAGAACTTGCTTAAGTAAATTTGAAATAGTTTCAATTAACCCATGCATATTATCAGACCATATTGCACTAAAATTGTTTTGGCTGGACATGGTACTGCACGACTGTAATCCCAGCACTCAGGAGGCTGAGGCAGGAGGATTGCTGTGAGTTCAAGACCAGCCTGGGCTACAGAGTGAGTTCCAGGTCAGTCTCAACTACATAGTGAGACCCCATTCTGAAAAACAAAACAAAATAAAAACCCTACAAAAAATTGGAATACATGGTCTATTTCTCAATTTAATAAAGGCTATCTATGACAAACCAAGAGCCAACATCATACTAGATGGACAAAAACTGAAAGCTTTCAGTCTAAAATCAGGAACAACATAAGGATGTCCACTCTTACCACTCTTATTCAATATAGTTCTGGAAACAGCCAGAGCAATTAGACAAGAGAAAGAAAGAAATGGAATATGGATAGGAAAGGAAGAAGTTAAATTGCCATTATTTGCATATGACAAGATACTCTGCATAGAAGACCCAAAAAACTCCACCAAAAGACTTCTAGATTTAATAATCAAGTTCAATAGCATAGCTGGATACAAAGTCAATACTCAAAAACCAATGTCATTCTTGTACACAGATACCAAATTCTTTGAGAGAGAAATTAAGAAAACAACACCTTTTGCAATACCAACACTCCCAAAAATTAAAATATGTAGGAGCCAATCTAATGAACAAAGTAAAAGATCTTTACATGGAAAACTACAGTACTCTCTGAAAAAGGAGTTTGAAGAAGAAATCAGAAATGGAAAGGTAGGCTGGGGATTTAGCTCAGTGGTTCCAGAGCCTGCCTTGCAAGCGCAAGGACTGAGTTTGATTCCCAGTACCACAAAAAAAAAAAAAAGAAAATGGAAAGATATCCATTGGTCTTGGGGTAGGAAGAAACAATGTAATGAAAATGGCCATACTTCCAAAACTGTTATATGGATTTAATGGAATCCTGATCAAAATTCCACTAACATATCTCACATAATTAGTGAAAAAAATCCTAAAAGTCATTTGTAACAAGAGACCTAGAATAGCAAATTTGAAATTATACTACAAAGCCACTGTGATTAAAAATACCACAGTACTGGCAAAAAAACAGACCTATGTGCAATGGAACAGACTAGAAGAAGCAGAAACAACTCCAGACATACTCAGAACCCTTATCTTTGACAAAGGAGCCAAAAACTTTCACTGGAAGGATACCTCTTTAATAAATGTTGCTGGAACATGTGGCTTTCCACATGTTCAAGATTAAAACTAGACCCATATCTTTCACCATACACTAACCTAAAATCAAGATGGATTAAAGAATAGGTAAAACTCTTGAAGGCATTGGTATAGGTAAATACTTTATGAATAAACTGCAATGACAGGAAATAACGAATAATCAACAACTGGGATCTCATCTTATTAGAAAGTTTTTGCACAGGAAAAGAAATCACCAACAGAGTGAAAAGACAACCCACAGTGTGAGGAAAAAATTTTGCCAGCTGTTCTTCAGACAAAGGACTAATATCTAGGATATATAAAGAAAAAAAAAGGAAGTAAAAAAAAAATCAGATTCCCCAAATTTAAAGACCCAATCCAAAAATGGGCATTTGAAATGAATAGCTATTTCCCAGTTGAAGAAATAGAAACAGCAAATCAATATATGAAAAAAAAATGTCCAACATCACTGGTCAGTTGAGAAATGAAAATTACACTTGATCTTAGCCAAAAGGCTGGGAAACAATGAGAGATGCAAATTAAAACAACACTGAGATTCCATCTCACTCCAGAAGAATGGCTATTATCAAGAAATCACCAGGGCCAGGGATTTAGCTCAGCGGTTCAGTGGCCTGCCTTGCAGGCACAAGGAACCAAGTTCAATCCCCAGTACAAAAACAAAACAAATAGCCAATAACAAATATGAGCAGAGTTATGGGGAAAAAGGAACCCTTCACTGTTGGTGGGAGTGTAGACTGGTGCAACTGGTGTGGAAATCAGTGTGGCTATTCTTCAAAAAACTAAAACTAGAGATCTCATTTAACCCAGCTATTCCATGTCTAGGCATCTTCCCAAAAGAATTAAAAGTATCATATCTCAGTGATATATGAAAACCCATATATACTGGCATAGTTTCTAATAGCTAAATCTTAGAAATAGCCCAAATGCCCTTCAACTGACAAATGGATAAAGAAGATGTGTTTTTTTATGCAATGGAGAACTACTATATTATAAAGAAGGATGAGCTTCAGACATGACTAGCTAAACAGATGAACCTGGAGCCCATACTCTAAAGTGAAATAAATCAGACACACATATTTAAATACCTTTTTTTTCCTGGTGTGAGAAACCAAAAGTGGAAATAAGGACTAAAATATATATTAGATATTGGAAAGTGAAGAAATGTTCAAATGAAAAGATGAACAATGGAAGGGGCAGGGGAATTGGAAAGAAGGAACAATAAAGAAGAGAAGGAAAAAATGGACATGAAATATTTAAAATAATGAGGGAAAGGGGGATGGCAGGGGAGGGCATGGGGAAAAAAGCAGAGGCAAGATAATATCATGTGGGCCACAGATGTAGCTCAGTGGCACAGTGCCCACAAAATTGAGGTCCATAGGCAGGGGGTTTAGCTCAGTGGTTCTGCCACCTGCCTCACAAACTCAAGGTTCTGAGTTAGATCCCCGGTACCAAAAAAAAAAAAAAAAATGAGGTCCTGAGTTTGATCCATGGTACAAAAAAAAAAAGATATATCATGTACAGGTACAAATTCCCTATGGTGAATGTGAACATTATGTGTATCTAAAATGAACCAATAAATGTTTTGCTTTTAAAAAATTAAAACTGCCATTTACTAAAGTAGATTGGAAAAAAAAAATAAAGTAGATTGGCCTTAGACTACCTCCTAGCCCAAAAAAATTCAATTTAACTAACTGCTTTTTAGAGACAGATGATAATAAAAATGGCATCAAAGACATTACTGCCAGAATTCAAAAACTGGCCCATATCCTAGTCCAAAAATGAAAGACATGGTCTCCAGATTCTCTGTTTAAAGAATGGTTTTCATCTTTTGAAAGATTTAAGATCTGCTCCCTGCCTCACAAGCACAAGGTTCCCCCGCTTTTTTCTTTATTGGTACATTTTAAAATTTTATTTATTTATTTATTTATTTGGTATCAGGGATCAAACTCTCTACCCTGTGCTTGAGAGGCAGGTGGAAGAACCACTGAGCAAAATCCCTGGCCCAAAAGCAGAGAACTGAGGGGCTCTGATGTGAGCTCCTCCTTTTTGGGGGGGCAGGTACCAGGGATCAAACTAAGGACTTTATGCTTGTGAGGTAGGCAGCAGAACCACTGAGCTAAATCCCTGGCCCTGGCACATTTTAGGTATATAATACAGTTATATTCATCATTGGGATCTTGTACCTTTAAATCATATATCTTGGTTTTTCCTTATTCCCCTGCCCTCCCTTCATCCCCTCCACAGTTCCCTATTTACAGAGGCATGGTTTCCATTTTTTCCCCATCTTTTATTTTTTCTTTTCCTTTCTTAGCTTTCCCCTACCTCTCCCACTTCCCCTACAAATTAAAACATTTTTTCCAATTACAATATCAATTTTACATTTTGATTCTTACTTACAATTTTAGTTTATCACACCAGAGAAACTATTTGGTATTTACAATTGTGTGTCCTATTAATTTCTCTTGAGTATGTCGTCAGTGTGCATCCACTTCCTTATAAACGTCTCTAGTTTCTCATTCCTTTTTTTTTCTTTTTATTGAGTTTATTGGTACAATCTAGGTATACAATACAGTTACATTCATCATTGGGATTCTGTACCTTTACATGATAGGTCTTGATTCTCATTTTCTCCCCTTGTCCCTGCCCTCCCTTCACCCCCTCCTCCCCTCCCCGTTTACAAACACTTTATTTCCATTTTTCAGTTTCTCATATTTTTTTCCTCTCCCTTATTACCTTTCCCCCACCCTTCCCACTTTCCTTACATCCTTAGCCCTTTACTTCCTATTTCACATTATTAATTATCTCATTAGGATCCTGTGTACTATTATAGTATTTCACACCAAAGAAACTATTCGGTATTTCAGTTAAAGAAATCTCT
>NW_022900928.1:98294361-98295127 GCF_012274545.1 Fukomys damarensis | reverse complement strand
ATGCCAACTCAACACAGTAAATTGGGATAACTTTTTCCAGAGTTGACAGCACCATTAAAGTTTCCCAAAATTCAATATATATATTTATATTTTTATAAAAAGACTAATAATAGCAGTATGTAATGCATCGATAGCAGCTACAGCTTTTCCAGGTTCTGCAGTCATCTGAACAAAATTATAGACATTCAGCACATTCCATTAAAAACCAAAACAAAAAGAAACAAAAAGAAACAAAGAAAAGAATAATATCCAGACAACAGCAAAGTTCTGTTGCTGTTGTGGTACCTGGCACCATTTTTTCTATTAGCCTCTTAATCATCATCTGGAAAGAGAACATTCTAGAGTAATATCATTAAATGTAGCTCTGATAAAGCACTGTCCCTATTATATATCATAAAGCAGGTACTAGATATTTTACCTTCATAGAGGTATGATACAGTATTGTCCTACATCAATAATACTACATTCAGCCGGGTGTGGTGGCACACGCCTTTAATCCCAGCACTCGGGACGCTGAGGGAGGAGGATCACTGTGAGTTCAAGAAAAGCCTGGGCTACACAGTGAGTTCCAGGTCAGTCTGAACTACATAGTGAGACCCTGTCTCAAAAACAACAACAACAACAACAACAAAATAATAATAATAATACATTCAGTTTTGGTTTGAAATTGACTTTGTCTATCAATAAGATTGCTGCCCCTGTTTTTTTCTGGGCTCCTGTCACATGGAGAATTGTTTTCTATCTTTTCACTTTCAGTCTATGGGCT
>NW_022900928.1:98273732-98293892 GCF_012274545.1 Fukomys damarensis | reverse complement strand
TGAAAAGTCTGCTGTGATTCTAATGGGCTTCCCTTTGCATGTGATTTGTTTCTTTTCTCTTACTGCTTGTAGTATTTTGTTCTTCTGTTGGATTTCTGGGATCCTGATTATTATATGTCTAGGTGTAGATTTTTCTTAATTGTAGCTAGTTGGGGTCCTATATGCCTCAGTTATCAGAATGTCAAATTCTTCCCCTCTGTTTGGGAAGTTTTCTGTCATTAATTCTACAAACAGCTTTTTAAAGTCATTTGTATTTTCTCCTGCTACTTCATGGATTCCTATCAGTCTTATGTTATTCTTCTTTGCATCATCTAGGAGTTGTTGGATCGATTTCTCATGATTCCTTACTGTTTGTAAGAGATCCCTCTTTTCATGGTCACTGACTGCAATCTTATCTTCTATATCTGAGAGTCTATCTTCGCATTCTTTTATTCTGTTGCGTACACTTTCAATAGAGTGTTTAATCTCCTGGATATCTGTTTGAATCTGTTTTATGGATTCCATTTCTTTCCTATGTTGGGTGTTTATTTTTTCCATTTCTTTCTTATGCTGGGCCTTCATGGCTTCTATCATGGTCCTGAGCTCATCTATTTTTTTTGTCAGTTTCTTCTCTAGAGTCTTGAATCATGACTTCCATTTTGCTCACTATCTCTATGGTTATCTGGGAAATTATTTCTGTTTTTAATTTTTCTAGAGCCTGATTGATCCGTTTTGTTACTTCCTGTGCTTTGAATTCAGGATGTCCTGGTGGTTCACTATCGGCCTTTTCATCCTCATTTGCCCTACTGTTTGCCCTTGGTGAGCTGGAAGTCTGTCCTTGTGTCTTGCTTAAGTGTTTAAGTGTTTTCTCATTTTTATTTTTGTTGTCAGACTGTCCTTGGTTTAATCTATGGGTTATCACCCAAATCTTCCTGATATAGTTGTGCCCTAGCTTCTGTGTCTCTAATGACCCACAGACATTCTCATCTTCATAACATCAGAGAAATAGCTCATCAAATCATCCGCAATGCTTTATCCCAACTGATACAATTAGCAACACATTAAGATCAAGCACAACTTGGACATTGACCACCTGTGGTAGTCACTAGTCTATCACCCTTAAATCATTTGAATTAAATTGAAATCAAGAAGCAGTCCAGAACATGTCTGCAGTGAACAAAATTTCAATATAGTGTATTTACCATTTAATGGCTCAGACAGAGCAAGGATGCAAGACCCCTGGTCTCAATTAGCTGATGGCTGAACCCCTTGACGCTGACTGACCTAGGGCTGCAAGGCCCAGATTGAGTTCCCCAACCTTCTGAATGGTTGAACTCCACAAGGTTCTATTACAGGTTTCCCACACCCTTTCTTTAAAGATGTTGAAAGTTGGGAACTCAGAAAAATACCCTTGACGACCACCTCTGCCTCTGCAGAGTGGGTCCAAAGACTGACACAGGAGGTCTAAGGGTGTGGGGGGGAGGGACTTATGGGGGTTCAGGGGCCCCCACGCAGCTACCTTCCCGGACCTTGAGTGATGGCGGCTGGGTCGGGAGCAGGCATGGCTCTCCTTCCTGTGGTGGATCAGGGTCCAGCCTACCTCCCGGAGCTTGAGCGATGGCCGCTGGGTCAGGAGCCTAGTTTCTCATTCTTTATGGCTGTGTAGTGCTCCATTTTATTTTATTTTTTTTAAACTTTCTACAGTCTTCAGTTTATGGGCAATTAGGCTGTTTCAAAGTTTTAGCTATTACAAATCATGCTGCTATAACCATGGGTGAGCATATATCACTGTGATATTACTATTTTAATTCTTTCTTTATTAAATATTGCAGACATATGACAACAAAAAATGAAGATACTAAATAAAAATTTCAAATATACATAGATATGACAGCAAAAAGGATATAAAATAAACAAAAATTTATGCAACACAGATAAATAATCCAAATAGATTATTAGTTTGGTTTTTTTGGTTTTTTGGTTTTTTGGTTTTGGTTTTTTGGGGTTTTTTTGTTTTTTGGGGGGAGCACCAGGGATCCAACTCAGGTCTTTGTGATTGTGAGGCAGGTGGCAGAACCACTGAGTTAAATTCCCAGCACTACATTATTAGTTTCTTATGATCTTCAAACATTATATGTTCTTTCTCATTTTTTTTTGTATAACATTTTTGAAATATTGTATCTACAAATAAAACAAAGTTGCATATTATAGTTGAGAAACTGTCCTCAAAATTTTATGATTTATAAACCACCTTGGTTTTATTAATTTGATAAATATCATATGTTTGTTGATTTTATCACTTACATTTTCTAACAAAACTTCCCACAGAAAAGAAATATACTTATATTTGAGATCCAAAAACAACTAAGAGTTCACATTTTAAGATTTGATTTTCTGTTTCTTTTTTATTATATCCCATACTCATTTTATTATATTTTATGAGCATAATGATAGAATTTGACACCAATACATGTGAAATATTCTTCCCAAACAAATGACTATGAATTAAATCAAGCATCTAACTTAAAGAAATCATAAGGTTGCCAGAGAAACTATCGATATGCCAAATGTGCAAAATCTTACCACATTCATGACGATGTTTATCATTTAATAGCACACACATATGTGTAAAAACATACCCCCACACATATACACAATGCATATTTACTAGAATACAATATATACTTTGGTGTAATAAAACAGTGCAGTGATGTGTAGAATGTTTGTGATTTGTGTGATTTGAGAAAAACAAATATCATCTTTGAGGCAGTTGGAGAATTTGTAATATGTACCAGATACTAAATGATATTAATGATTTATTATCCATTTATTTAAGTATAGTTATGATAGAATTTACTTAAAAATTAATATTTGTTATCAGTAGAAAATAGATACAAAGATATATTGATAACATGACAAAATTTGTCTTAATAAATTTACAACCAAACAAGCTGTTGTGACAAAAAAGGAAGTTTGCAGAAGGCAGAGATGAGAGAGGAGAATGACGGATGGACCTTAATACTTTTCATACTACTCATATATACAGATTTCATAAATTCTCAAGTAAAAAAGCAAAGAAAATGAGAACCAAAATAACTCATCAATTTGGTAGAACAACATATAAAGACAAAGATTACAGTGTTGATAAATTTTAAAAATATGAAATGTAAAGCCTGGGATTTAGCTCAGTACTGCTGCACCTGCCTAGCCAGAACAATGTGCTGAGTTTAATCCCCAGCACCAGGGAAAGAAAAAGAAAAAAAAAAAGAAAAGAGAAAAGGAGCATATGTTCTTTCTAACATACTCAATAGATTGAAAATGAATTGTTATCTCTTCCTCTTGAATTGTTCCCTTCACAAGGATGTAGTGGCGTTCTTTGTCTCTTTTAATCACTTCAGGTTTGAAATTTACTTTGTCTGTGAATAAGATTGCTACCCCTGCTTTTTTCTGGGCTCCTGTTGCATGAAGAACTTTTCTGTCCTTTCACTTTCAGTCTGTGGGCTTCTTTTTGCACTAGGTGTGTTTCTTCTACACAACATATTATTGGATTTTGCTTCTTAATCTAATCTGTCAGTCTGTTTCTCTTGATTGGTTAGTTGAGACCATTGATATTGATGTTTATAACTGATATGTACTGACTTATTATTGTCATTTTTTTTCACCTCCTTTTAGTTTCTTTCCTTGCCTATTTGATTTGCTCATTGTGTTGTTACCTTCATTGTCTTTTTCTAGGATATTATTTAAAATTTCTTGTAGTGCTGGTTTGGTATTCATGAAGTTTCTCAGGTGTTCTTTGTCATGGAAGTATCTTATTTCCCCATCCATTTTGAAAGACAGTTTTGCAGGATACATCAGTCTAGGTTGGAGGTTGTTTCCTTTTAGTACTTGAAATATCTCACTCCAGGCTCTCCTTAGCCTAAGGGCTTGTGTTGAAAAGTCTGCTGTGATTTTGATGGGCTTTCCTTTGCATGTGATTTGTTTCTTTTCCCTTACTGCTTGTAGTATTTTGTTCTTCTGTTGGGTTTTTGGGATCTTGATTATTATATATCTAGATGTAAATTTTTTTTTTTTATCATAACTAGTTGGAGTCCTACATGCCTCACTTATCTGTATGTCAAATTCTTCCCCTCTGTTTGGGAAGTTTTTAGTCATTAATTCTGAGAACAGCTTTTTAAAGTCATTTGTATTTTCTCCTGCTACTTCATGTATTCCTATCAGTCTTATGTTATTCTTCTTTGCATCGTCTAAGAGTTGTTGAAACAATTTCTCATGAATTCCTACTGTTTTTAAGAGACCTCTCTTTTCATGGTCACTGATTGCAATTTTATCTTCTATATCTGAGATTCTATCTTCGGATTCTTTTATTCTGTTGCAAACACTTTCCATGGAGTTTTTAATCTCCTGGATATCTATTTGAATCAGTTTTATGGATTCCATTTCCTTCTTATATTAGGCATTTATTGTTTCCAATTCTTTCTTATGCTGGGCCTTCATGGCTTCTATCATGGTCCTGAGCTTACCTATTTTTTCTCAGTTTCTGTTCTAGAGTCTCAAATTATAACTTTCATTTTGCTCATAATCTGTATGATTATATGGGAAATTATTTTTGTTCCAAATTTTTCTAGAGCCTGATTGATCTGTTTTGTTATATCCTGTGTGTTGATTTCAGGGTGTCCTGATAGTTCACTATCAGACTTTTTATCCTCATTTGCCCTACTCTTTGCCATTGGTGAACTGGAAGTCTGTCTTTGTGTCTTGCTTAAGTGTTTTCTCATTTTTACTAGTGTTGTTGGGTTATCCTTGCTTTAATTTTTGGGTTATTACTTAAATCTTCCTGATATAGTTGGGATTTAGCCCTTGGGTCTCTAATGACTCATAGACATTCTCATTTTCATAATACCGAAGAAAACAGCTCATTGAATCAATCACAATCCTTTATCCTAATTGGTACAATCAGGACCACAATATGATCAAGCACAACTTGCAAATTGACCACTTGTGGTAATCATCAGTCTATCACCTTTAAACCATGTGAATTAAATTAAAATCAAGAAGCAATCCAAAATATGTTTGCAGTGAATAAACTTTTCAATAAGGATATTTACAAGTTAGGATGGGGGCTTAAGACAGAGTTAGGACGAGAGGAGTAGATAAGTAAAATAATTGGAGAAGGTGTCACATGAAGCAGAAGATGTAGAATGACCACACAATTGTCAGGAAACTATTAAATTCAAAAGGGATAAACAGAATAGAAGTATAATAACCCTTGAGTGAGGTAGAATGACATAAGAAAAAAACATAAAGAAAAGAGAAAAAAATGATAAAAGAAGAAATCTGAGTTAGGACAGGAGCAGAAACAAAAAGGTAGATGAGGGATAATATGGTGGAGCAAGAGACTGAGTTGGAGAAAGAAGATAGAAAAAATTTGCAGAGTGGAATAAAAAAAGAAAAAAATGAGTTTGAATCACCTCTTTCAGACTAATATACATAATATACAACATGTGCTGCCATGTACAGAGCTAAGTCGAAGAAATCTGAGTTAGGACAGGAGCAGAAACAAAAAGGTAGATGAGGGATAATATGGTGGAGCAAGAGACTGAGTTGGAGAAAGAAGATAGAAAAAATTTGCAGAGTGGAATAAAAAAAGAAAAAAATGAGTTTGAATCACCTCTTTCAGACTAATATACATAATATACAACATGTGCTGCCATGTACAGAGCTAAGTCCCCTGATCTCAGCTAGCTGGTGGCAGAACACCACGATGCAGACTGACCTCGGACTGCAAGGCCCAGACTGAGTTCTCCGACCTCCTGAAGGGTTGAACTCCACTTAGTTCTACTACAGGTTTCCCCTGCCCCTTCATTAAAGATTTTCAAAGTTGGGAGCACAGGAAAATACCCTTTGTGACCACCTCTGCCTCTACAGAGTAGTTCTAAAGACTAGCACAACCAGGAGGTGTGAAAGCACAGGGGGGCTTGGGGGGCTCAGGGTTGCCCATGTGGCTACCTTCCTGGTGCTGGGATGGTGGCAGCGGTGCTGGCAGGGGAGGGCACAGCTGAGCAGGCCCTCCTGGTGCTGGAGATGGTGGCAGTGGTGCCGGCAGGGGAGGGCACACCCAAGCAAGCCCTCCTGGTGCTATTATTTTAATTCTTTTGTGAAGATACCCAGCAGGGGAATAGCTGGGTCAAATAGGACTTCTAATCCTTGTTGTTTGAGGTATCCCCATATTAATTTCCACAATGGTTGCACCAGTCTGCACTCCCACCAACAATAAATCAATTAGTGATTCTGTTATCTCCCCAAAACCTTGCCAACATTAGTTATTGATTGATTTCTTGATAACAGCCATTCTTTCTGGCATGAGGTGGAATCTCAGTGTTGTTTTCATCAGTATCTCTTGGATGACCAGCGGTGTTGAACATTTTTTCATACATTTATTTTCTACTTTTATTTCTTTTTATGAGAAATATCTGTTTATTTCAGATGTGCAGTTTTTTAATCAGTTCTATAGATTTGGGAAGTCTGATTTTTTTTTTAATTTGTTATATATTCTGGATAGTAGACCATTGTCTGAGGAACAGCCACGTTGTAGTTTGTCTCTTAACTCTGTTAGTGGTTTCTCTTGCAGTGTAAAAATTTTTTTAAAATATAAGATTCCAGTTGTTTTTTTTTTTTTTTTTTTTTTTTTTGGTACGAGGGATCTAACTCATGTCCTCATGCTTACAAGGCAGGCGGCTGATCCACTGAGCTAAATCCCTGGCCCTTAGTTGTTGATTCTTTGTGCTAGTTCTGTGCTACTGAAAATTTGTTCATAAAGTCTTTTCCTATGCTGATATCTTCAAGATTTCTGCCTAACTTACCTTCCAGCAAGTTTAATGTTCTTGTTTTAATATTTAGGCATTTAAACCACTTGGATTTTAGTTTAGTTCAGGGTGAAAGATAGAGGTCTAGTTTTAATCTTTGACAAGTTGAATCTAATTTTTCCAGCACCAGTTATTAAAGAGACTATCTTTCCTCCAGTGAGGATGGATAGCACTTTTGTCAAAGATGAGATAGCTGAGTATGTCTGGAGTTGTTTCTGCATCTTCTAATCTATTCCACTGATCCTCATACCTGTTTCTTTGACAGTACCATGCTGTTTTCATCACAGTGGCTTTGTAAGAGTTTCAAGTTGGGGACTGTGATACCTCCTTCCATGTCTCTGTTGCCTAGAATTGCTTTTGCTATTCTAGGTCTCTTCTGGTTCCAAATGAATTTTTGTATTGTTTTCTCTAGTTCAGTGAAATGTACTTTTGGGATTTCACTCAGTATTGAATGGAATCTGTATAGCAGTTTTGGAAGTATGGCCATTTTCACTATATTGGTTTTTCCTACCCAGGAACATGGGATGTGTTTCCATTTTCTTATATCTTTGTCGATCTCTTTTTTCAGAGTGTTGTAGTTCTCAATGTAGTGGTCTTTTGCTTCCTTCCTTAGATTGATTCCTAGATATTTTTGGGGAGATTGCTATTGTGAAAGGGATTGTTTCTCTAATTTCTCTCTCAGTGATTCTGTTATTTGTGTACAAGAAGGCTATTGAATTTTGAATGTTGACCTTGTGTCCAGCTTCTCTACTGAATCTGTTAATTAAGTCTAGACATCTTTTGGTGAGTTTTTTGGGTCTTCTATGTAAAGTATTAGTTCATCATCAAATAATGACAGTTTAACTTCTTCCTTTCTTATCTTAATTGATTTTATTTCTTTCCCTTGTCTTATTGTTGTGGCTAATGTTTCCAAAACTGTTTTGAACAGGGATGGTGACACTGGACATCCTTGTCTTATTACTGATTTTAATGTGAAGGTTTTCAGTTTTTGACCATTTAGTAATATATTGGCTGTTTGTTTTCCATAGATAGCCTTTATCAAGTTGAGATAAAGACCATCTATTCCAATTTTATGCAGAATTTTTATCTTGAATGGGTGTCTAATTTTGTCAAATGCTTTTTCTACATCTAATGAAATGATCATATGGTTTTTGTCTTTGATTCTGTTAGTATAGTGTATTACATTTATTTATTTACATATATTGAACCATCCATGTGTCCCTAGGATAAATCCAACTTGATCAGGGTGTATGATCTTCTTGATGACACTCTATTCTGTTTGCCAGTATCTTATTGAAGATTTTGGCATTTATTTTCTTTTGTGAGATTGGCCTATAATTCTCTTTCTTGGTTGGGCTTTTCCCTAATTTGGGTCAAAGTAACACTTGCTTCTAGGAATGAATTTGGAAATATTGCTTCCCTTTCAAATTCACTGAAAAGTTTCAAAAGTAGTGACAGTAGTTCTTCTCTAAATGTTTTGTAGAATTCAACAATAAAGCCATCAGGACCTGTGCTTTTCTTTGTTGGTAAATTTTTAATTGTTTTCAATTTCACCGATTGTATTTGGGGTGTTTAGAATTTGTATATCTTCTTCATTCAACTTGGGTAATTCATATATATCTAGAAATCTGTCCATTTCTACTGTATTTTCAATTTTATTAGAGTACAGTTTCTCAAAGTAGGTACTGATGACTCTCTGGCATTCTCCTGGATCTGTTGTGACTTCACCTTTTTCATTCCTAATTGCATATAAGGGTTTATTGATTTTATTTATTCTTTCAAAAAACAACTCTTCAATTCACTGATGTTTTTTATTGTTCTCTTTCTCCACTGCATTGATTTCTGCTCTGATATTTATAATTTCCTCCCTTGTATGAGCTTTGGGTTTGTCTTGCTCTTGTTTTTCTAGGAGCTTAAGATTCAGCATTAGGTTGTTTACTTGAGCTCTCTCTGTTTTTCTAGTGTGGGCATTCACTGCTATAAATTTCCCTCATTGAACTGCTTTAATTGTGTCAACAGATTCCTGTATGTTGTATTGGCCTTATCATTTATTTGTAAAAACTGTCTAATTTCTTCTTTAACTTCCTCTGTAACTCATTAGTTGTTCAGGAAAGTGTTATTCAATTTCCATATATCTGGGGAGTTCTTGCAGTTTATTTTGCTATTGATCTCCAGTTTAATTGCACTATGGTCTGATAATTATACATGGGATAACTTCAATTCCTTTGCATTGACTTAAACATGTTCTATGAGCTGGTATGTGGTCTATTTCTGAGAATGATCCATCTGCAGCTGAAAAGGATGTATATTCTGATATTGTGGGGTGGAACACTCTGTAGACATCTACTAAGTCCATTTGTTCAAAAGCTTGGTTCAGTTCTAATGTTTCATTGTTGACTTTTTGTCTAGATGGTCTGTCTATTTGTGATAATGGGTTATTTCCACCACAATTGTATTAGTGCTTATTTGGTTTTTCATGTCCCTTAATATTTGTTTTGTATAGTTGGGGTCATTACTATTTGGTGAATATATATTTGTGATTGTCATCTCTTCCTCTTGGATTGTTCCCTTTACAAGGATGTATGGCCAGGTGTGGTGGCACACACCTGTAATCCCAGTACTCGGGAGGCTGAGGCAGGAGGATCGCTGTGAGTTCAAGACCAGCCTGGGCTACATAGTGAGTTCCAGGTCAGTCTCAACTACATAGTGAGATCCTGTCTCAAAAAAAAAAAAAAAAAATACAAGGATGTAGTGACCTTTGTCTGTTTTTTTTGGTGGGGGGGTAGTACTGGGGATCGAACTCAGGTCCTTGTGCTTCCAAGCAGGCAGCAGAACCACTGAGCTAAATCTCCAGCCCTTCCTTATCTCTCTTACTTTTGGTTTGAAATTTTCTTTGTCTGAAAATAAAAGAGCTTCCCCTACTTTTTTGGGGGGTTCTTGTCACATAGAGAACTGTTTTCCATCCTTTCACTTTCAGTCTGAGTTTCTTTTTGAACTAGGTGCAATACAGCATATTGTTGGAATTTGCTTCTTAATCCATTCCAAATCCATTCTATTTCTTTGTGTTTTTGTTTGTTTGTTTGTTTTGTTTTTGTACTGGGGATTGAACTCAGGACCACTGCGCTAAATCCCTGGCCCCCAGTCTATTCTTTTGATTGGTGAATTGAGGCCATTAACATTGATGGTAATAACTAATATGTACTGACTTATCATCATCATGTTATTTTCCTGTTGTTGACTCCTTTTTATTTTTTTCCCCTCTCATTTTAATTTCTTGCCTTGCCTGCTGGATTTGTTCTGTTGGGCCTCATGGGGTTGTGATTTTCATTGTCTTTTTCTAGAATATTATTTAGAATAGTTTAGAGTGCTGGTTTGGTATTCATAAAGTTTCTCAGGTGTTCTTTGTCATGGAAGTATCTTATCCCCCCCCTTTTCGGGGGGTTGAGACAGGGTCTCACTATGTAATTGAGACTGACCTGGAACTCACTATGTAGCACAGGCTGGTCTTGAACTCACAGCGATCTTCCTGCCTCAGCCTCCTGAGTGCTGGGAGTACAGGAGTACGCCACCATGCCCAACATCCCCATCAATTTTGAAAGGTTTTTTGTTGTTTCTTTGTTTTGTTTTTGTTTTTCATTTGTTTTGTTTTGTTTTGGTACTGGGGATCAAACTTGGACCCTTGCACTTGTGAGCCAGGTGCTGGAATCACTGAGCTAAATTCCTAACCCTAAAAGAGTTTTGCAGGATACATCAATATAGGTTGGAGGCTGTTTTTTTGGTTTCATTGTTGTTGTTGTTTTTTTGTTTTGTTTTGTTTTTTTAGGGCTTGCAATGCCTCACTCCAGGCTCTCCTTGACTTAAGCATGTATGTTGAAAAATTTGCTTCTATTCTGATGCTCTTTCCTTGCATGTAATTTGTTTCTTTTCTCTGAGTGCTTGTAGTATTCTGTTCTTCAGTTGGGTTTCTGGGATCTTGATTATTGTTTGTCTAGGTATAGATTTTTTTTTTATCATGACTACTTGGAGCCCTATGGCCTTATTTATCTGTGTGTCAAATTCTTTTGCTCTGTTTGGGAAGCTTTCTGTTATTAATTCTGGGAACAGTTTTTTTTTTTATGTTGTTTGTACTTTCTCATGGTTTTTCATGGACTCCTATCTGTATTATATTACTCTTCTTTGCTTCATCTAGGAGCTGTTGGATTGATTTATCATGTTCCCTTACTACTTTTAAAGGAACCCTCTTTTCATGGGCACTGATCACCATCCTGTCTTCTATATCTGATATTCTGTCTTCATATTAGCTCAGTCTGTTATGTGTACATTCAATAGAGTTTTTAATCTCCTGAATATCTGTTTGAATTTGTTTAATGGATTCCATTTCTTTCCTATGTTGGGCATTCATGATTTCCATTTCTTTCCTACACTTCATGTCTTCCATTCTGTTCACCATCTCTACAATTACCTGGGAAATTATTTCTGTTTTGAATTTTTCTAGAGCTTCATTCATCTGTTTTGTTACTTTCTGTACTATTAGTTTAGGGTATCCAGGTGGTTGATTATCAGACTTTTCCACCTCATTTCCCTTAGAATTTTCCTTTGGTGAGCTGGCAGCCTGTGTTTGTGCTTGTGCCTTGTTTGAATATCTTCTCATTTCTATTTTTCTTCTTGGTACTGTCCTTGGTTTAATTCCTGGATTAATGCTTTGATCTTCCTATTATTGCTTCCCCCCCATGAAGTTTATTAGCACATATTGAGCATAGTGGTGCACGCCTGTAATCCCAGCACTTGGGAGGCTGAGGCAGGAGGATTGCTGTGAGTTTGAGACCAGCCTGGGCTACATAGTGAGTTTCAAGTCAGTCTCAACTACGTAGTGAGACCCTGTCTCAAAAAGACAAACAAAAAAGTTTATTGGCACATTTAAGGTAAACAATAAAGTTACATTCATTATAGCTTGTTTTTAGATTTTGAGTCTCTAATGACTCTGAAGCAAGCTCTTTTTCACTGTACTAGAAAGGACAACTGGTTAGATTAATCACAACACTGTAGCCCAAGTGATGCAATCAGCAATATAATAGCATCAAGCACATATTAAAAAATCACAATTTGTGGTAGTTATTAATCTATTTCCTTCAACCATGTGAATTAAGTCAAAATTGAGGCTGGAGCTTAGGACAATGGTCTTTATGACCCGCTGTGCCTCTGTGGTTTGAATCCAGGTACCAGCACAGACAGGAGGCCACAGGTACACATGGCGGGGGGCTGCAGGCACCTACATGGCTCCACCTCTCACTAGTCCACTGCCAAGGCCCAGGGGATGTGGGTAGGGTAGCAGACCCCTTGCTATTTTTAAGAAATCTTTCTTTTGCTATCAGGGATTTAGCTCAGTGGTTCCACCACCTGCCTTGCAACTGCAAGTTCCTGAGTTCAATCCCTGGTACAAAGAAAAAAGAAATGAAAAGAAAACTCTCTTTTCATCATGGCTAACCACAATCTTGTCTTCTACAGGTGATATTCTTTCCTCACATTGGCTCATTCTTCTTTGTATACATACTTTTCATAGAATTTTTAATGTCCTGGGTATCTGTTTGAAACTGTTTCAAGGGTTCCATTTCTTTTTCATATTGGGCATTCATTATTTCCATTACTTTTCTTTTCTCTTCTTTTTTCTGGTCCCAGGGATCAAACTTGGGACCTTGGGACCTTGTGTTTGCAAAGCACTGAATATACCTGGTCCATTTCCATTACTTTTCTAAGTGGCTCTATTTCCCTATGTTTCTGCTCTAGAGTCACTAACCATGTCCTTCATTACAGTAATTGTCTTTGTAGTTACCTGAGAAAGTATTTGTGCTTTGAGTTTTTATAGAGCCTTATTAATTAGCTTTGTTATTTCTATTGTTAACACTTCAGAGAGTCCAGGTGGATGGGTTTCAAATTGCTCTCCTCACTATCCCCTGGGTTTGCCTTTGGTGAGCTGAAGTTTGGAATTGCATCTTTCTTAAATGTCTTTTCTTTTTTTTTTTTTTTTCTTTTTTTGGTACTGGGGAAAGACTCAGGACCTTGTGAGGCAGGTGGTGCAATCATTCAGCTAAATCCCCCGCCCCCTTTTTTTTTTTTTTTTTTTTAGTTTAATTCCTGGGTTGATGCTTATAAATTGTGTATGACAAGTAGCTTTATTGCTAGTATTTAGAACCCTTAGGAAATTACTACTTCTCAGAGATGTCTTCCATATTTAGCTGACTTTTGGGTTCTGAGTCTGTTGCAAGATGCCACCTCTTCAATTTATTGTGGATGAAAAGTTGCTGCCTATTTGGCCTAGCCCCTGGTTCTTTGGCATTATAGTATTGTTTTTGACACTTAGGCAATCTTAATCTTGGCCCACTAGCAAAAAACAACCAATTAGAATAGCTATGTCGCCTTGGCAACCACTACAGTACACAGTGTCCATTACTCAATTCCATTGGTGCATTTATCAGTAGAGGCCTCTGGGGTCTCCAGTAGTCACTGCATGTCTGCAGGTTCAGGGCACTCTTCCTATACACTGAGTCCAGGCTCAGGGATAAAGTGCTGCTGGCCACCTTTGTCCTGTTCATTGGAATTGCTCTCTCTGCTCTCCTCATGGGTTTTAATTCTCACTTCAGATCCTTGCCAGGTTCTGGAGACTCATTTCCTTCCTTTTTCTTTTTCTCAAGTTGCTATGTTTCAGCATCTGGTCAAATCTCACAAAGGCTGTTTCCCTGCTGTTCACCACTCAGAAATGAGTCTTTTGTATGCTAATGAGAAAAGTAATGCCTAATGGTCCTTAGATAGCCTCAGGATGGGGTCTGATCAGCAGAAAGACCAAGGCACAGTTCGAGAGTTCCAGCCCAATCCCACGAGGTAAGAAAGAGAAGGACAAAAGATTTAGCTGATCAATAATGGCTCATGATTGAACCAATTTGTCTTCATAAGCTCCAAAAGATCTGAATTCTGGTGGCTTCGGGGTAGCTGAATGTGTGGAGACTCCTGGAAGCTGGTGTGCCTGGATAATAGAGAGAACTTTTGTAAATCATCTAAAAACCTACAAAATGTTAGGAAAATGTAGAATGACCTCTGCTGTCTCTAACAGTAATCTGCTTTGTTTAGTTCAAAATTAATGGATACCAGAGGCATTGACTGTAGAACAGGACATCTGGCATCATCCTGAATTAACAGGGCACATTAAGACCCCAAGCTCCAAAGCCTTGTAAACCACATGATTGTAAAAGTATCAAGAAGAAAAGAACAACTGTTAACTCTGTTTTCCTGACCCTGAACACCCACTTCCTGTGGGCTAGACTAGATAGCTAGATGAGTCTTAAGGTGAACTCCCCAACTACAAAGAATTGTTACATCTGGGTTAAAGTTAACTGTCTTGTGACTGTGATTTGTATGCTGGTAATATGAACTGAGGAAATGAAATGTAACCACCTGAATGAGATCAAAGCTGTAAAACACTATAAAAGAAGAAGCTGTAACCTGGTATGTGGTCAATCACTGGCACTGCTTTTAGTGCAATCAGCCTTTTGCCAGCAAAATAAACCTTTTGTTATTTTACTTCCATTCTGCATTTCTATGTGTGTCTCTTATCAATTACTTCTGCAACATGGAAAGGGCATGGAAGCTCCTTGTTTATTCCTACTTTTTTTCATCCTATGCATCTATCCTATCTGGCTGTTCAACTGTATCCTGTGTAATATCTCTTATGAAAAATGAATGGGCTGGGGATTTAGCTCAGTGGTTCTGCTGCCTGCCTTGCAAGCACAAAGACCTGAGTTCGATCCCCAGTACAAAAAAAAAGTGAATCAAAGTAAGAAAAGTGCTTCCTTATGCTGACAGCAATTTTTTTTTTGGGGGGGGAACAGGTTCTCACTATACAGTTCATAGCAGCTTTGAACTCATTATATAGACCAGGCTGGGCAGGAACTAATATATAGTATAACTGAGGCTATGAGACTACTCTCCTCCTCTCACCTGAATCTGCACAATGACCCAGGGCCAACCCCCTGGACATTTGTCCTAAGCCCTACTACCCAGAGGAAGAGATAAGAAAGACAAAGACTCCTAAGCCTTCCATGGAAAATCCCCAAACCACAAAACAGGATGCATGAGCCCTAAACCTTTCTGTGTTATTATAGACAGCTAAATTAGGTAGAAAATAATAGGCAGTGAAACAGGGACAGGACCTTCAGGAAGTCAGTGCAAAAGATGAGAATACATCAAAACTGTGCCTGGAAGTGCAGCTGAAGAAGGCAAGGCATGAAGATAAATTCACAATGGGCAGGGCAGAGTTGCATACATCCCTAAAGGATAAGTGGAAACTTGAGGTTATACTCTCATTAGTACCACCCAGTCCGCTAAGTCCAGATATGCCCCCAGACACCCTGGACAGTGACCTAAACACCTAGGTACATCTCTTCTCAAAATGTTCCTTTGGCGGGGGGGGGTTACCAGGGATCGAACTTGGGTCCTTGTGCTTGCAAGGCAGGCAGCAGAAACATTGAACTAAATCCCCAGCCCAAAATGTTCCTGTTTTAGAAGTCATAGATAATGCAAGGTTAGTGATGTCAGCCATATACCCTTGCTTTGTCCCTCTTTACCCCATTGGATTAATATTAGCTAAGCAGTTACACTTGTAATTCTATAGGTTTGTTGTTTACCCCACATTGTACCCACACTCTGACTTTTGCTGTATAAGTTACTACTGAAAAAGTGTCTCAGCGGCAACCCACTTGGGACCTCTCCTGTCTCTCAGGACCTATTTCTATTCCCCAAAAAGCCTTTCCTATTCTTTGTTTGTTTGTTTGTTTTTGAGACAGGGTCTCACTATGTAGTTGAGACTGACCTGGAACTCACTATGTAGCCCAGGCTGGTCTCGAACTCACAGCGATCCTCCTACCTCAGCCTCCCAAGTGCTGGGATTACAAGTGTGTACCACAACACCTGGCAAGCATTTCCTATTCTTCCCTTGTCCATTGGAATTCATTCTTCAATTTCAGGGAACACAAACTTGGCACATCTGATATCTAGATGGATGGGAGTTATATTGTATTTAATTCTCCTATATCAGTATGAACTACAGTAACTTTTCTTCACTAGGAGCTCAATGAAGGTTCATTCACAGGATTACATCTGATACATCCAATTTTAACAGAGAGAACTCTGGGAAAGGACATGCATAATAGACATAGATGACATCAGTCAGCCCCTGTCAGTCACACTGTCATCTTGCTCTGGGAGACTCAATGTGTGGTATCCTTGATGCAGCACACCTTACTTTCTTAAGCCCAACTCATTCAGTGCGCATGCCAATTTCTTTTCCACTGGCACAAGCCTGCTCACTCTGAGTGGACCATTGTTGTCAAAATCTCCAGACTATGCCAAAATATTATTGGGTAGTTCCTTCTGTAAGTGGCTTGCCAGGCCAGGGATCTAGCTCAGTGGTTCTACCAAGTGCCTCGCAAGCGCAAGGTCCTGAGTTCGATCCTTGGTATAAAATCAGTGTAAATAAATAAGTAAATAAATAAAAGTGCCTCACCAATCAAACATTACAAGGTTCTAGGTTGCTCACCTTGCCCCTCTGGGTTAGATTCTTCTTGTCTCAAAGAATTGAACAAAACAAGCAAAAAGAAGTGGCCAATTTATTTGAGAAAGTTAAAGTGAAAAGTGAGGGAGAAACTGGCTCTGAAAAGTGAGCTTCGGCTGAGTAAATGAGACAAAGCAAGACAAAAGGACACCCTGGAGAAAGCAGTGCTGACTACCATGAAAAAAGTCACAATAGCAAGTTTGTCTCAGTGTCTGTCTTTTGTGCAGTCCAAATCTTGAGGAAACCCATGAGAAGTTCTACATATGGGTCCTGAGTGAGGGTGCTAGCATCCCACACCTTAAGCTGATGTCAGTTTAAGCCTCCTATTGGAAACCTGCTCAAGTTCTCTAGAAGTCCACATGTATGGCTTTGGGACCTGTTATGCTCATGTGTTCTAGGATCTTATAATTAACAGGTCAGGCCTACTTCCCTAGTCAGCTTTGCTATGCCCTATTCTCCCATCTCACCATTACTCAATTAAACTTCAATAAACTTGGTTGCTTTTTTTTTTAAACCACCATTTGCCATATCCAATTCTTTAATCCTTGCGCATAAGAAGCCCACCTGGGACCCCATCGCTTACAGCAACAGAACTAGAGTTGATTCTCCTTCCACAGCCTTCCCAGTGCTGGAATTAAAGGCATGCACCACCACACCTAGCTAGAAAATTAATCAAACCCAAAAGGGTTTCATTAAAAATTTGCTCTATTGGGCCGGGGATTTACCTCAGCAGTTCCAGTGCTTGTTTCACAAGCACAAGACTCAAGTTTGATCCCTGGTACCATAAATAAATAAATAAATATTTGCTCTATTAAAATTTTCCTTTGCCGGGCACGGTGGTACATGCCTGTAATCCCAACACTGGGGAGGCTGAGGCAGGAGGATTGCTATGAGTTTGAGACCAGTCTGGGCTACAGAGTTCCAGGTCGGTCTCAACTACATAGTGAAACCTTGTCTCAAAAAAAAAAAAAAAAAAAAAAAAAACACCAAAAAATTTGCTTTATTGCTGGTCAGTCAGAAGGAGTAGAGTTGACAATCTGAAGTAGGGGAGAGGAACAATCTTTTGGGAATGAGCCCTCAGCCTATGAGGTTCAAATCTACCTTCAGGTATACAGTGCCTGAATTAATTTAATTAGGAGACACCCAGCTGGTGGCAGCTGCAGACTAGGAAGAACTGATTTCTTGGTATGTGCTGAAAACCTCCCATATCTTTTTGGTCACAGAGGTATTCCGTGTTGATTGCTGAGGGGGAGAATAGCAAATACATTTTGATTTTTTTTCCCAGATAACATTAAAGTTCTATCTGAAAATTGCTCAAAACATTTTCCCAGAAATAATAGATACCCCCAAATGGAGTTTAAATTCATCGTATAACTAAGTTCAGTTCTAAACTCTTTCTCAAACTAGAGAAAAGCTTACTTCTCATAAATAGTAAAGTGATTTGTAAATTAATGAAACAACTACATATATAAATTTACTATAGCTCTGCAGTACTAATGTTTAAAAGAAGTTGTAGGTGGGCCAGGGATTTGGCTCAGTGGTTCTGCCCCCTGCTTTGCAAGCACAAGGGCCTGAGTTCAATCCCAGGTTAAAAAAATATATATACTAGTAAAAGAAGATATAGGGCTGGGGATTTAGCTTAGTGGTAGAGCGCTTGCTTAGTATACACAAAACCCTGGGTTCCATTACTTGTATACATACATGCTACCGACCGTAGGGCAGCAAACACGGGATTTCACGAGGAGATACAGGTTCTCTGAAAGGTGGGAGCAGGTTCGGCGATGACAGTCAGACAAAAGCACTCAACACCGAGGTGAAGTTTGCAAATGCTGCTGCAATTTTATTTCTAACTCTAGGTGTTTATATACTAGTTTCAAGGGCACACCTCAAGAGTGATTTCAGGCACAGGCAGGCATGAGAAAGATAGACAATAGTACTGTAAAAACTAAGACCACAAGGTCAAGTTAAGACCACACCTATATACCATCACAAAAGCTAAGACCATTAAGTCAAGGTAAGACCACACCTATACGCAGTCAGAAGGGGAACTTTGTAAAACAAAGGACTGGCTTCAGCATGTCACCTTCAGGATCACCTTCAGGACTTCACAGTCCAGGGCTCAGGGTCAGCACTTTGGCCGCCCGTCCTCTTGTGCCTCAATACCTCCCCATCTCTAGGAACATCTAATTGTTCCTAACCTTTCCTGGGCCCAGAATACAATTCTACAGATAATGAACAAATAGTAATAAAGACAAAATAGAACAGAATTATAAATGAACCCAATGTCCCCAAACTGCAGGCAGAGAGGCCAGCTATTCTCTTCACGGCTGACTTTGCATGCGGTGTGTGCCAAGGACCTCCAGGAGGCTTAACCCCGTGGGGACGATACCTCTGGTCTGGTTTCTGCCAGGTGACCGGCATTGTCACGCAGACTCCACTGGAGTGGTCGTGGCACATACATGTAGCCCCAGAACCCTGGCAGCTAAGGTAGAAAGATCATGAGTTCAAGCCCAGCCTAGGCTACACAGATCACCCTGAACTATATGATGAGACGCCAAACAAACAACAACAAAACCCACAGGTGGGAAACACCTCTGTATATTCAATTATGTATGCAGACATTTTTCTATAAAACAAAATCCTTAGAATAGAATATTGAAGTCAAATATATATATATATACATAATTAAGATTCCTCCCCCAAAAAAGACTCTTCCTATAAATTTCAAATTGAACTGATTTATACTCCCACCAGTCAGTAATATTTTATAACACTATGCTTTCATAAAATATAATCAGGGGTAGTAACTGTTGGTTATTTAGAGGGGCTAAGTGAATATTGTTTTCCACTTCAAAGGAATAGATATTCACGAGTGTGAGGTACAAGCTAGAATCATTCATTGTAGAATTTAGTAGAAAAAAATACACTTGCCAAGCGTGTTGGCACACACCTATAATCTCAGCACTCAGAAGGCTGAGGCAGGAGGATCGCTGTGAGTTCAAGACCAGCCTGAGCTACATAGTGAGTTCCAGGTCAGTCTCAATTACATAGTGAGACCCTATCTCAAAAAAAAAAAAAACCAAGAAAAAGGAAAAAAAAGAAAAGAAAAAAATACACTTGAAACACTACAAAGTTCTGAAGTCAATTATTCCAACAGAAAATAAAACTTTGAGTTGCATATTTTATTATCATCTCTCATCTAGAAGGACTCAATTCAAATATTTATGACAAATGAATAATGAATTGACTGTAATAACTACTTATTTCTCTTAAATATTTATATTCTTTTTAAAGAAGGAAAATATGCTCAGGGAAGGAAGGGTGACTGGGCCTCATGATTTCGTTATGAACACTGCTTTGCTCTGGGTCACATGGGAAATCCTAGGTTTGAAAAGAAGTTTATTTTGAGCAGGAGTAGTGTTTGGAAGGTTATCTAAAATAATGGAAAATTTCTAGAAAATTTCCAAAGATAGAGTACTGAAGATGTAGCAACACTTCCCTCACTGCTGTTGAGCACTTACAATGTTAGAGTCCAAAATTAGGCCAGTGGTTATAGATAGAAAAATGGTGAAGTTCCATTTCTGACCCTCAGGAGCTAATTGAAGAAGCAGTTAGTATTCTATAATATGTGATGGCTGGACATGTAGTTCAGCGGTCCAGTGCCTGCCTGGCAAGCTGAAGGTCCTGAGTTAGATTCCCAGTACAATATATATATAT
>NW_022900928.1:98264901-98273658 GCF_012274545.1 Fukomys damarensis | reverse complement strand
GAGAGAGAGAGAGAGAGAGAGAGAGAGAGAGAGATACATGTGTGTGTGTGTGTGTGTGTGACATTGGAGTTCTACAAAGGAGAATAAATTACTTGGGAGATGAAAGCACCAAAGGAGGTGGGCTACTCACAAAGGACTCCACAAATTTTAGGACATCCAGTCATTAAAGTCTATAACAGATAATGATAGAAAATCTCTAAATGTTCTACTTTTAGTTACAAGTCAGCAGATGGAGAAGAACAGAGGTGAGAAAAGGTACTCAGCTAACAGCTTTGGACCAAGAAAGCCAAATGAAGCAAAAAAGAAAGAAACTTTTCCATACACTTAAACATACATTGACATTTTGGTTTGTTGTTGTCATTATTGTTTCACATTTTGGACTTGAAATGCCAGGTGAAGGAGAACATGGTGATGCACACCTGGGATCCCAGCCTACTGAGGCTGAGGCAGAAGGATAGCAAATTCAAGTCTATCCTGAGCAATTTAGCAGGACCCTTTCTCAAAAAAAAAAAAAAAAAATTTGTAAAGGGCTACTGGGTATGGTGGTACAGTCCTCTAATTCTAGTACTGGGGAGGCTGAAATCACCATGAGTTTCAGGCCAGCCTGGTTTCTGGTTTGCATTGCAAGACTCTGTGTGTGTGTGTGTGTGTGTGTGTGTGTGTGTGTGTGTGTCAAAAGGGTAAATGGTGCAGCTCAGTGCAAATGTCTTGTGTTCAATCTCCAGTTTAACCCCCTCACCCCAAAGAAAAATAAATAAAATGAGGGAAGAAAGAAAAAAAAATAGGTGAAGGATGATCAACCAGCATTCCATTCTGCTTACAAACCCAAACTGTTAGGGAATTGACCATGTTAAAGTATGTTGTGACACCACCATTTTGGGTTGGACTTCTGGGTTCTTCTTCCCCTAAACCCCGGTCTTGAGTTTCCTTTTCCCAAGACCACATCAGCATATAGAATTAAAACCTAAAGCTTCCTGCAGAGCTCCCTCCTTAGAGGGCAACGAAGCTTGCGATAGGCTAAGAGCAGCCTACTACACCCTAACAAGGAGGCCTTTGGATCCAAGCCCCTTAAATAGGCCAACACTTCCTCATCTCTCTCTCTGCGCTCTCTCTCTCTCTCTACCCTTTCTCTCTGCTCCACTCCCTTGAATAAGATCTCCAGTCTGACCTCTTGGTGTGCGTTGTTGAGCGTCTCTGTTCCCTTTCACAAACAATTAAGAAGCAACAAATACTTCTCCTTACAGACTATTTTCCTATCCCAACTTCCATTATTCATCTTGTTTTACCACCACAGCCAATGTAGTTTCAGTGTGAACAATTTGTGCTTTCTTCTGTCCATATTTATTCCAAACCCTCATCATTTAGACCCACCAGATATTTTTCCAGCTGCTGCCTAGCCTTGCTGCTAGTGACTTACAGAATTTGTCCTGGCTTTTGTTACTATTTTCTGATTAGCATGTGTTATAACTCAATAAATCTTATTTTTATTTAGTCGCTATTTAGTCACTATTTATTTAGTCACTAAAATTTCAATTTAACATGGACAACAATTTACTATGATTATACCACTAAAAATACACATAGATACACTGTTCCTATGAAATTACTCTTCAGGATAGAGATTAGAAATACATGTAATACCAATCTCTCTAATGAACACTGGTGCAAAAATTCTCAAGAAAATATTGGCAAAGAGAATCATCAAAGAGATCATGTGGTCCAGGGGTTTAGCTCAGTGATTCTGCTGCCTGCCTCACAAGTGTAAGGACCAGAATTTGATCCCCAGTACCAAAAAAAAAAAAAAGAAAAAGAAAAGATATGCACAATGACCAACTAGGTTTAATCCCAAGGATGCAAGGATGGTTCAACATATACAAATCAATAAATGTAATTTATCACATAAATGGAAGCAAAGGATCAAATCACATGTTCATCTCAATATACATAGAAATAGCTTTTGATAAAATGCAACATCCAGAGCCTGGGGATTTAGCTCAGTGGTTCCACTGCCTTCCAGGTGCAAGGTCCCAAGTTCAATCCTCAATACCAAAGAAAAAGAAAAAAAGCAGCATCCATTCATGATAAAAACCCTAAAGAAAATAGGTATATAAGGAAAATTTTATAATATGATAAAAGCCACTTATGATAAACCTACTGTCAATGATAGGGAAAGCTTTAATAGTGAAAACTTAGGAAATGTCACAGTATAAGATAACTTCTGCCCCTCACTCTGCTTAGTTCAGAATTAACCAGTACTGGAGACACCTAGTCTCCCCCAAAAGTTTTGTAAGTGAAAAGAACCATTGTTAGCTTTGTTGATCAAACATTCTCCCTTCCCCCTGGCTAGAATAGGTAACTGAATAAATCTTAAAGGTAACTTTCCCTGACAAAGAACTGCATCTGGGTTGAAATTCAACTGCCTTGCTATCATGTTTTGGGTATCAGCAATGTGAGCTGTGAAAATGCAATATAACCAACTGAATGAGATCAAGGGTATAAAAACCTATAAAAGAAGGAGTTGTAGCCCAATGGTTAGGTCAGTCAGGGCACCGCCATTAGGTATCATCGATCCCCATCAATGGAGTAAACTTTTTTATTTTGCTTCCATTCTGCTGCCCCTCTGTGTCACTTGCCAATTCCTTCTGTAACATCAACATCATATTAAGTGGGGAAACACTGAAATCTTTCTCTCTAAAATCAGGAACAAGATAAGAATGTCCAGGGCCAGGCACAGTGATGCCTGCCTGTAATCCCAACACTAGAGAGGCTGAGGTGGAGGATTGTCACAAATCTGAGGTCCACCTGGGCTACAAAGTGGGTTCAAGGCCAGCCTGAACTACAAAACAAGACCCTGTCTCAAAAAAAAAGACAAGGATGTCCACCATCACCACTCCTGTTAAACATGGTCCTCAAAACATTATCCAGATCAATCAGACAAGGGAAAGAAACAAAATGACATGCATAGGAAAGGATGAATTCACTGGTGATACAAAATACCTGACACTCTAAATTAAAGGAGGAAAGGTTTATTGTACCTCACAGTTTCAGTCCATAATTGGCTAGCTCAAAGGCCAGGTGGCATGGCAAATGGGCATTGCAGAGCAGAAACAGTTCATGGTGGTCAAAAGGCAGCAAAACAATGAAGAAGCTAAGAAGCAGCAGCAGCAGCCACTAGGCTACATCCCCAGTCCAGGGAGATCTTTTTCTAATGGATGAGAGAACAAGAGATGAAAGGTGGAGTGCAGGAAGGCCAGGAAGCGGGATGAGGGGAAAAAGGAATTGAAGACATAAAATAATAGAAATAGAGCTTTTGCAAGTGAGAAGGGGACTGACAGTTGGAAGAAGCAGTGAGAAAGAAGAAGGGTAGAGATGAAAAAAAGAATTAAAATATATTAGGTACATGTACAAATGCCCCACAATAAATGTAATCATATGTACTGCAGACATGTACTAACAACAACGACAAAAGAGGAAACATTCCTTTTTTTCTTTTAAAAAAGAAAGAAAAGAAAAGAAGGAGAGAGAGAGAGACATAATCATAAAGTTATGCACTGGTTTTGTCCAATGGATTGATTGATATTTTCTTTTCTTTTTTTCTTTTTGGTACCAGGAATCAAACTCAGGGCCTCACACTTGCCAGGCAGGAGCTGTTCTGCTGAGCTACATCCCCATCCTTTGGATTGATTGATTTTTGTGGTCCTGGGAATTGAACCCACAATCTTCACACTGAGCAACGTTACCAGTCCTTTTTTTTTTTTTTTTTTTTTTTTTTTTTTTTTTCCAGGAAATAAACTTTCTCCTTGTCTTCAGGAATCAAACTTGGATCCTTGTGCTTGCAAGGCAAGTAGTGGAACCACTGAGCTAAATCCCCGGCATTCCCCCCCCACTTATTTTAATTTGTTTATTGAGACAGGATCTCCCTTTCTAATTCAGGCTGCCTTGAACTCACTCAGTAGCCCAGGCTAGCCCCAAACACATGGCAATCCTCCTGCCTCAGCCTCGTGAGTGCTAGGATTACAGGCATATGCTGCAATGCTCGGATGGATGAACAGCTTTTAGTAATAGCAATCCAAATACTACTTTCCTGATAATTTTCAAATAGGCATAGTGATCTCTTCACTTGAAAATATACTAAATAATATCCCATTGTTCCTGGTCAGGCATCTCTGTTTCATGTGATACCCAAGCTCTTTGTATCCCAAACAAAGAATTGATCAGGACACACAGAAGTAGTAAGAAAGGCAGATTTATTAAAGGGAAAGTAAACTCCACAGAATGGGCATGGGCCAAGAATAAAGAGGTTTTGTGGTTTTATGGGGACTTTTCCTGGGTCTTGAGTCTCCACCCTCACGTCTAGAGAGGGAGATTTGAACATTTATGGGAATAGTTGAAACCAGCATAGCATCCAAAACCAATTAGGGCCACTGGAACCGCAGTGCTAATGATATTATAATGACTGAGGGGTTATGCTCCATTACTCTAAAGCAGTGAGTTAGAGCACACACTTCTGGGGCTCAGACTAGAAGTCAAGGAAGTGTGTTAAGGGAAGAAGTATGTATTTTAGGGTGATATCAGAAAATTAAGAAAATACAACGACAGGGCTGGGTGTTTAGGTCAGTGGCTCCGCTGCCTACCTCGCAAGCACAAGGTCCCAAGTTCGATTCCCAGTATCCAAAAAAACCCAAAAACCAAAAAAGAAGCAACTAACAAAATACAATGAGGACTTAGTGCTCCTATGGTTTGTAAGAGCAAGAAGCCATCCTGTTTGTTGTGAGACTAAGGCCAATATGTTTGCTACACTATTTCCAATCTCAGGATAAGTGATATTTTGGCTGAGTGCAAAGGTTTATATGCCTTAAATCCTCTAGGAGGCTGAGACTAGAGGGTCATCGCAAGTTCAAGCCCAGCCTAAATAACTTAGCTAGACTGTGTCTCAAAATGAAAAAAATAAAAAGGGTGTGGGGGGTGTCACTCAGTGTGAGGGCCCTGGTTTCAACCCCAGTATGGGAAAGACAGACAGAAAGAGAGACAGACAGACCGACTGGTTATTTGGACATTACAGTCTCAGACAGACTCACCAGTGCAGTTAACAAAACAGTTTCTAGTTAAACACTATCACATGGAATACATTGGAATTGTGCCTTACCTTTGGCTTTTGCTTTGTCTATCTTTTTCTGTGCACTAAGTGGGATAGAGTTTTCAATCTATTTTTGAAGTGCTCTTGTGTTTAGCTTTCATTTTGTCCTAAAGAGTTTTTGTGATATTGCTTTATTTTTAAGAACAGTTCGAGTATGAGATAGGAGCTTCCAAAAGGTTAAAAATATGGGGAAAAAAATGATGCAGAAAAAGAAAAAAGAACAGAAAACTCACATTCACACACACACACACACACACACACACAAACTTACCATTGAAACAAGATGAATGTGAGACAATGAACGATAAACAAGGTTATAATATATTAAATGTTTTTAAGGGAGGGCTTGTCATATTGGATACAGAATTTTTGCAATTTATGAGAAGATGAAGAAAAATTCTGAATCAGTCATATATTGTGATAAATTGATTATTACCACAAAAAAAGCTGATTTTTGCATCAGTCATAAGACAAAAAACATTATTAACAAGTGGCCGTGATCTTGAAGATGTCCACCATCTTGCTCAGTCCCTTGCCCCTTCCCACCAACTACCACCAAGTCATTAATTCATTATTTGGCAAGTACACTTACCTTTCATATTTCATTTTATGCAAAAATTTGTTTATTACTTATACAAATTTGAATTATTTAGTTGCATTTTTCTGCAAAAAACAGTATGGATGTTAGATTGGGTTTTAAGGTATCACTATTGGTATGATTTGGATATGGCTGGTTGGATGTCCCTCCAAAGCTCTACCAGTTGAAATTTTATCTCTAAAGGGCAGGGGTTAGAGTTCAGTGGCAGAACACTTGCCTAGCCTGTGTGAGTCCCTGGTTTCAATCTCCAGCACTCAAGAAAAATTTTTGCGTTGTACTGGGAGGGTGGAAACTTAATCCAACTATGGCGTTTAAAGGTGGGGCCTGAGGAAGGGATTAGGTAAACTCACTAGGGGACCTCTTGTGATTGAATCCCAGAGTTTCACAAGAAGAGGAAGAGAGGCCAGTTATGAAAACACACACTCCTGTTCCCTCCTTGGCTGTGAGAGGAGGCAGTGCCTCCGGATTCTTCCAACAAGGTCATTGTTAGAGTTCCCTCACTTTAAAATGGCCCTAACTAGTGATGTCACAAGCCCCTCCTAATGATGTCACAGGTCCCCCAATCCCCAGCCACTATGTCACTCAATCCCACCCCAGCTCCTCTGAGCCCCACCCCAGTCCTATAAGGAGTGCTCCCTGTCTCAGCCATATTGCCCTCTCTCCTTTGTTCGGAGACAGCTGGGCAGACCCTCCCATAATAAAGGGTTGTTATGGTCCTGGTCGGGTCCTGGTTTTCAGCTCATTTTACCTAACAATCATTACCCCCTATATGCTTTGAACCTTCAAACTGAGGGATAAATAAACCTCTTTGCTTTCAAATTTACCTAGTCTGTAGTATTGTGTTATATTAGCAACAGAAAGTGGACTAATATAATTATATTTTCCCCTAAAGTTAATGAAAAATATTTTTGAAAACTTTCAATTAACATCAGTGCTTTAGGGAATGAATTAAAATTGTTAAAAAGATAGCTGTCTATGAAATTTATCCAATTCTGTAGGTCCAATTCCCAGTTAAGATCTTATGTTGAGAGCCAGGCATGGTGACCTTTCCCTATAATCCCAGCACTCAGGAGGCTATGGCAGGAGGATTGCTCCAAATTCAAGGCCAGCTTGGGCTACAAAGTAAGGTCAAGGCCAGCCTGAACTGCACAGCAAGACCCTGTCTCAAAAACAAAAACAAAGACCTTATGTTGGGACTCCCAGATTCTGGTTCCCAGGCAGACTGCACAGGCCCGCCAGCTCATCTCCTGTTACAAGGAGTGTCCTTGAACTGAAGTAGCCAAGTATTCATTGTCCAAAGCGAAGACATCTGGCAGTGAAGGGGTGTCAGTGTTCTGGGTGTCTGTAAGCTACTTGAGGAAAATCAGGATACAATGAGAACTGTCTCCTTTACCTGCAGTTAGTGATGTTTACCACTTGGCTCACTGGGGGTAAAACATTCCTTTGTGTGTCTTCTGATTTTCATGGTATAAGTATTCCCATCACCGGGGTGGGTCTGAGGGTCCCTGAGGCGAAACAAAGAACTTAACCCACCTCTTTAACATAAATCTCCGGGTTCCTTTCCAGACACCTCAGTAAGAGGCACAAGAAGGATTTATTATAGGCAGATATGGGACACATTCAAGAGTGGAGTACATGTGCTCAGAGAAATGAGGCACCATACAGTCAGGAGTTTTTGATGTTTTTGGAAGTGGAACTCTATACAATTCGATAATCTACAGTCTTAGTCTTGTCTTTCTTTAGTCTTAATTTTAGTGGGTGGGAGAGTATGGCCCACTCCTGGTAGGATAATGGTCTATTCCCATGGGAAATCCCAAAAGGGGGTCCATTTATGGGTGAAAGAGGATCTTTTGCAAGAAAAAGGGAATGGACAGACCTGGAAGGGAGTCACTCAGATTTGCTGTTTTGGCAGAAGGAAAAAGTAAACAGACCGGGTTAGACTCTAAAGCTTCAGTTTTTCTTTAAAATACAATTTTTTTTAATCTCAATTTTCTTGTCTCCTTTCTACCTAGCTTTATTTCTTCTATCCTACCTCATTCTCAACACAGCCAATATCAAGTGATCAACGGTTTAATAAACAACTTTGGAGCCTTGGAGCCAGGGATTTAGCTCAGTGGTGCCACCACCTGCTTTGCAAATGCAAGGTCCCGAGTTCAGTCCCAGGTACCAAAAAAAAAAAAAAAAAAGTGACTTCGAAGCATCTTGGAAATTTAGCAACTGGCTCTTCCTAGCCAGCTGCACCACAATATGACATGGAGTCCAGACACCAAATTCCTCACAGCTCAGAGGAGAGTTTGGCTGCATTGCACTACATATTCTATATTCCTGTATTCCTATTTTCTGATTTCAGAATAGAACTCTTCAAAGCAGAGGAGAAATTCTGTTACCTTCAAGGGAATCCACAACCCAATGATAGGTGTAGTATTATTTTTTCGTCCTTTCAAACATACCACAAATAGTTTACTTTTCTAATTTATTCAAACATCAGTGAGCTATATACATATAAATGTGAATATGTAGATGTAACGTCTGGGAAGGGGTAAACAAGCCACGCCATGCCACAGCTCTTCTAGACCTGCAGTTCCCAGGTGTCCTCAACTCAGTACTGGTAAAAGAACTAAAGAAATAGGTGGTTTTATTTGAAGGTGAGGAAAAGGGAGTGCTCTGGATGAGTAGGTAGTATTTGAAAAATACCCATGGATTCTGGTCTGCAGCTTGTTTTATTGAGGTCTTTATCCCATGTAGGCTCCTCCCTGGAATGATTGGCTCCCTGGCTATCTTTGCTCCTCTCCTTGAATTTCTTTTCTCTCCCTCTCTCCCTCTTTAGGTCTCCTCACAATATGACCTTTCCTGTTGTTTGGCAGAGGCTAGGATTATGGGGAGCAGTGTTAGGGACAGGTAGTTTAGGTTTCAGGATTAAGCAAAGGGATTTATGTTGATCATCCTACCTAGGACCTTCCTGAGTTTAGTTTCCTTACCTCTGTCCTTCTGATTGCATCACTTTTTTTTTTTTTTTTTTTTT
>NW_022900928.1:98263636-98264749 GCF_012274545.1 Fukomys damarensis | reverse complement strand
AATTTTTTTTTTAATTTTTTTTTTTTTTTTTTTTTTTTTTTTTTGGTCCGGGGTTCGAACTCAGGCCCTTGTGCTTGTGAGGCAGGTGCTGGAACCACTGAGCTAAATCCACAGCCCAACTTAATTAAAAAAAAATTTTTTTTTCATTAATTTCTAACAAAGCTCACCAGGCCTTCATCCTATCCTTTCCCTATCTACAGTCCCCTGCATAGAGATATAGATATATCTGATATGCCAGGTAATACTCTTTGAAACTCAGCAAATTTGGCACACAATGAATTTGACATGAAAATTGTGCCCCTGTCCTTTGGTACTCAGTGCACAAGCTAAAACCCGTTGGTGTCAATTGCCTCATGACCTTCCAGCTCTAGGGATGGGGGACCCATAGGTGGAAAAGATAGGATGAAGGCCTCATTGAAATTTACCTAAAAATTAAACCTTTTAAGGCAGCTCCTTTCTTCAAGGGCAAAGAATGAGAAAGAAACTGAACTCGGGAACCAGGTCACGACCCCTCTTGCAGGCCAGGCTTCACGAAGTTTCCATTAAATCAAATGTTAACTGAAGATTTAGGTGACAGGGGTGGCACCAAAAATGATGACACCCAAGAATGATGGTCCACACAAAAGCAACAAAAAATTGCAGGCCCCAAAATTCAGAAAACGTTTCATATCACTAGGGCCGGGGATTTAGCTCAGTGATTCTGCCTCCTGTCTTGTAAGCACAAGTGATCCCAGGTACCAAAAAAAATTTTTCACACAGATGGATTAAGTACATCTGTTACAACACATGATGTATTAAATTATGAAGATTCGTACTAGACAAAACTGTGTTGGTTCATTATCAAGTGCGCACATTATTTGTGCTTTGTCTGTGTTCTAACTGGTCATTTGGCAGTAAGTCTCAAATTCATCTGTTTTCATAGACATTTACCTCTTGTCCAAAGGCACCACTTACGTATTTACAAATAATTATAACACACATTATCATTTATTTTAAGTATTAATGTCAATAATATATTTATACTTAATTATATATTATTATTATTATACATTTCAATATATATCTGTCATGTGTTTTGACAGATGTGCTAAAAGCATCTGTCTGGCTGATGAT
>NW_022900928.1:98259343-98263550 GCF_012274545.1 Fukomys damarensis | reverse complement strand
TTTTTTTTTTTTTTTTTTTTTGGTGGTATCAGGGATCAAACAACACAGGATTTCATGCCTGCCAAGTAGGCACTGGGCCACTAAGCTATATCCCCAGCCCTCCAGGCTGATGATCTGAACTGGGGCTTATTTTGGGATAGAGCTTATTTACACGCATCTTGGAAAATCATCCTGGTCTTATTTTCTGGTTAGGTATTATTTTCAGGGAAATATGGTAAGTTAATTTTTTAGCAATCATTAGCATCTGTGTGTTACCTGCAATGCCTACTTTTGGTTAGGCATATTCAGTTGTATAGGGTACACTTGTTTAGACTGTTTGCATCAGGTCCATGTATTTCCCATTTAGAAATATATAATTTCATTTTTTAAAAAATCATGTCGGACTTGGTGGCATATACCTGTCATCCCAGCTCTTGGGAAGCTGAGGCCAGAGGATCACTGTGAGTTCCAGACCAGCCTGGACTACACAGTGAGTTCAAGCCCAGCCTGAACTACACAGTGAGACCCTGTCTCAAAAAATAAAAAAATAATGGTGGGGGATTTAGCTCAGTGGGACTGCAACTGCCTCTTAAGCTTAAGGTTGTGAGTTCGCTCACCGGTGAATTGTGATGTTGTTTATTTATTTATTTATTTATTTATTGGAGACAAATCTTGCTATGTGGTTCAGACTGGCCTCGAACTCACTGTGTAGCCCAGGCTGGCCTGGCTTCTCACAGCAATCCTCCTGCCTTAGTCTCCTGAGTGCCAAGAGTATAGATGTGTGCCACCATGCCCAGACTTTGATTTTTTTTATAGCACTTGGTAAACTGATTATAAAGTGTGTATGGACTAGTAAACATTCACAAATAGTCAGCAATATATATTTTATTTATTTATTTACTGAGGCAGAATCTTACTATATAGCTCAAGGATTACAGGCATGCACAACTACGCCCAGTCTGGCACATATATCTTAAAGATACAAAAGTTAAAAGAGTATTCAGTAATTGATAAGTTTAATCAACAAAACTGTATCTGAGCAGAACCATGCATGTATGGAAACTGAGATAAATACCAGATGGCATTTCTAATTAGGGAGAGCTAGATGAAACATTCAATGAATATAGTTGGCACCCCTGTTCCTCTAAGTGAAGAAAAAAATGCTTCCCCCTAAAATAATAAAGTGTCTATGTTATAAAGTTATTAACTATAGCATGTGGCTGCTGAAAACAATGAAGTATACTTATGGGTAAAAACATAAAAACATCCAGGAGGCTGAGGCAGGGTGGTTGCTATGAGTGGAAGATCAGTCTGGGCTACATAGCAAGACCCTGACTCAAAATAAACAAACAAACAAATAAAATATTTCAGGTAAAGTTAAATGAGTATGTCACAGAAAAAATAGGTACAGCACAATCTTATTTGTACGTGTTTGTGGGGGAGGAGTCAAATTTCAAGCCTTAAATGCACATATATATATGAATACATAAACAAGAAAGAATCCAGAAGTATGTACAACAAACTGTCACCGTGGTTACCATGAAGCAGCGTGGAATAGCTGGGTAAAGTTGTCCACAACCATGTCCTCCAATACTAGCTTCAGGGCTGGGGATTTGGCTCAATGTTTCCACTGCCTGACTGGCAAGTGAAAGGGCCCGAGTTCTATCCCAGGTACCGAAAAACAAACAAACAAACAAACAAACAAACAAAACCAATAGTAGCTTCTGCCCCTATCATCCCCATCCAATTTCAGCTTGACCTTCTGATAATAGAATTGTTCTCCCTGCTAAGGAGGACATTTCCTAATTTACCTTGAAACTCGGAGTGGCTTTATAACAGCACTCTCAGTGGAAGTGAATGCTCAACTTTTGTGATACTTGGATTAAAAATGCCTTCCCTCCAGCCAGGTGCTGTGGTGCATGACTGTAATTCCAGTACTCAAGAGGCTGAGGCAGGAGGTTCACTGAGTTCGAGGCCAGCCTACACGACACAGACACATCGAGACCCTGTCTCCAAAAAAAAAAAAAAGTCAGAAATTTATGTTTCACAGTTCTGGTGGCTGAAAAGCCCACAGCCAACATTCCAGAGGATTTTCTTCCTGGAGGTCTCTCCTTCCAGCCTTACAGACCCCTGGCTGCTCCCTCTGTTCCCCTGTAACTTTTCCCTGGTCTTCCTTCTTCTAGACCTCCCACCCAGTTGGACTGAGGTTTCGGACACCAGACGAAATATGTATGTTTGGTCTCTGCCCCCCTTGTGATTTTCAAAGTGACAGTGCTAGGAGCATCTTTTGTTCCATTCTTTGGACTTTGACCCTGGTTGCGGCCACAGGACCTTCTATAAAATCCTTGGAATTTCCTGAGTGATGGGAGTGCAGATTACCTTTTGTAATTCATCATAAACCCCTTTCAGTCACACCTGGTTATGCTGATGAGGTGATTTAAGGGAGAACATCAGCTCACAAGAAAGGCAGAGGCCCAACCAGAGTTGCAACTTTCTCACTTACTTCTGTGGAAGGAAAAGGGGCTAGAAAGCAGTTTACTCATCCTGTCGGATGATACAATGAATTGCACCTACGTGACACATTGCTCCATCATAATGCTATTTAGAGGAACTCTAGGTTGAGGAACACAAGCAGGAGCTAAGAGGAGCTAAGGGGTCCCCAGAAAGGACATGAAGCTCTGAGCAGCCCCCACCTAATTTACTAAATTGCCCAGACTGGATTAAAACTTTAAATCCTCCTGCCTCAGCCTCCCAGAGTGCTAGGATTACAAGAATGGAGCACTATACCTGGCTGTGAAATATCTCTAGAAAAGTAGAAATTGCCAGACACGTTTGTTTGGTGTAGCTCAGTGTAAAGGCTCTGATTTCGATGCCCAGGAACATTAAAAAAAAAAATGCAGAAATTCCTTCGCAATTCAGATGTACATTGACTTGTACTCAGATGTCTTGTTTAGAAATTTTCTCATGAATAACCATTTCATTAGTTCTGAGTCCTTTCCATCTTTCATCCCCTGCCTGATCCCTCACTTTGTCTACTTTTCCTTACAGAGTGCACTGGTCCTCAGCCTCCTAACAGGAGCAACCAGTTGCTCTGTTTTTCCTGTTGTCCTCTTGTTATCTACAGCCATTATTCGTTTAATCCCACTTGTTTTCTTTCATTTGTTTCTCATTGTCTCTCTTGTTCTCACTCTTTTCCCTTGAGCCTCTTATTGGCTTACTTTTGATTTATTGGGGTTTTGGTCACTCTTTTCTCTTATTTCTGCCTATAATTCCTAACTTCATAATAAACTCAATAAAACATGCATCTGTGCAGCAGACAGAAAATGTCAATGTAGGGACTCTTTGTCTTTGTAGTCCCAGAACAGTACTCCAGGGCCTTGAATCAAGCTGCTATGAGGATGTCCATAGAATGAGTGGACTGACCAATACTGACCAATCTCAAGAGTCAATACCTGGCCACAGCCACTCCACCCCTTCATCCTCAGACAGTGGGACAATGTTCCTACTCCTATGTCGCTTATCCTGTCACTCTGGTCACTTCTTTTCCTCCACACAGAATGTTCTGAAAAAATTGTTTACCTTGGAAAAGAAAAGAAAAAGCAAAGATTAGGGTGGGGAGGAAATGAGGAAAAGGAAAATCACCTGTCACTATCTATACTGAATCTTCTGCCTCGCAAACTACTCCTGGAGAAGAGATCACATTGAAGTAAGTACTTACAATGGCACAATGAGAAGATGAGAGGAGTCATAAGCAAATTCTAGATTTTTGGCCTCCGTGAAACTGGGGAAATGATAAAGGAATACAGAGGACAAAAGAATATAGCTGGTGGAGGAGATCACGTAATCTCCAAGATCACCCTGTTTCAGTGAGCTGCTGAAAGGACACATGGTTCAGAAAAGGCTGCTGTCCACTTGCCTCCATTCATTACAGCAAAAGGATGCAGATTAGAATCCACAAAGGGAAAAGGCACAGAGGCAAAGTCCAGGACAAAGCAGGAGCAATCTTCCAGCTGGTTGCCCCTCCTAGGGGAGCCCCATAAATACTACTCCATTCTCTCACCAGTAATAATGTATAAGAAAAAAAAATAACAATTCGTAAGAAGACATGGGAACAATAAGGAAAATTCCTACAAGCCTTGGTGTCCAGCATTTTTATTTTATATATAAATATACATATATATCAAGAAACATATGTATGTGTGTGTGTGTGTGTATATATATATATATA
>NW_022900928.1:98257173-98259233 GCF_012274545.1 Fukomys damarensis | reverse complement strand
ATAATTTTTTAAAAACAAGATCTCTCTGTAGTCCAGGCTGGCCTTGAATTTGCGATCTTGCAGTCCCCTGAGTGCTGGAACCACAGGCAGGTGCCATGACCCCTGGCCAGGATTTTTACTGGCAGTCAGTCATGTAGGGTGTGGCACCTGTGCAACTCAGACTCCAGCCCCCCAGAGGTTAGATGGACACAGGAGGCCCTGGGCCTCCTCCAGGTAGAAGGTAGAAAGGTAAGATTTTTAAGCAAGGGGCTGCTTAGCATTGGCCCTCCCCAGGTGCCATTTATTTCATTCTTCCAAGATTATCTGTTTTAGGAAGCCTTTTCTTTCTCTTTCTCTTTCTCTGTCTCTGTCTCTCTCTCTCAATCAGGGATCAAATTCAGCACCTTACACTTGCGAGGCAAGCGCAGTACCACTGAGCTAAATCCCCGGCCCCTTTCAGGACCCTCTCCACTCACTTTTTTGGGGGGAGTCTGCTAGCACTTACATGTAATTAAAACAATGGCACGCACATACACTTTCTTAGTCATGTGTAGATCCCGTTTCTATTATTCCAGCTTCTGTAAAAGTTGCTCACTTTTGGAATGAAAATATGAGTAGTCATTTCTGTTATTAGTGTAAAGGGAAGAAGGCAGTGGAAAAGAACAATGAATTTAGCAATTGTTAGGACATCAGTATTGAGATTTCTCTCTCTCTCTCTCTCTCTCTCTCTCTCTCTCACACACACACACACACACTCACACACTTTCTCTCTCTCTCTCTCTCCCCCACCCTCCCTCCCTGCATTTTTTTCCTTTTTTTTCTTTTTCCATACCAGGGATTGAATTTAGGGCCTTGAGTTTGCAGATAGGCACTGCACCGCTGAGCTACATCTATTTATTTTCGATCATGGGAATTAAACCAAGGGACTTCGCACTGAGGAACATCTCTAGCTCTTCTTTTTTACTTCTTTTTTTAACTTAGTGACAAGGTCTTGATAGATCACTGAACTGCTCAGGCTGGATTTGAGTTTTCAATCTTTCTGCTTTCCCAGAGAGCTGGGATTAGTGGTGAATGCCACAACAGGTTTATTCTTTTTTGCTAGTTTTTGTTTTTGAAACGGGGTGTCCCTATGTAATTCAGGCTGGCCTTAATTATCTTCAGTTATCTGTGGCCTCCAGAGTGCTGGCACTATACAGGCTTATACCACACCACACCTGGCTTCAGTTGTAGACCTTTATACATTAATTTATTGGAACAATCAACTATTTTATCCATTAAAAAATCCCTTTACTCCTAGGTACTAAGGAGGCTGAGGAAGGATGGCAGGTTCGAGGCCAACATGGGCAAATTAGAAACTTTAAAAAAAAAAATCTTTTGTAAAGGGGTCTTGGGATATAGCTCAGCACCTCTTGGGTTCAATCACTTGGAGGGAAAAATAATTTAAAAATTAATTTCGAGGACAGCGTGAGCTGCATAGTGAGTTCAAAGCCAGCCTGTGTTCATTGACGAATTTTAAAAGAAATTTCCAACTTGCAAGAAAGCCTTCCCTCCTTATTCTTCATATTCATTCGTTCATTCATAAAGATGATGAATGCAGAGCCAGGAATTTAGCTCACTGGGTTCCGCCTCTCTCCCAATCACAAGGACTCGAGTTCGATCCCTGGTACTAAAAACAAAACAAAACAAAAAAGATGATTGCAAGAAAAAAAAAAAAAAGATGAATGCATTCAGGTCTCCAAAGCATCTCTCACAGAAAAAGTTCCTGATTCCCCATCTGAGCCAACTACCTCGACCGCGTCCTCCACGAACACACCCACCACATTTCTACTGTAACAGGACGCCGTCTGTGGTAAAACTAGAGTTTTCAGAGCAGTTACTTAATTAACGGCGAAGAGTAGCAAAGTGGAGCCCCACCCCATGGGAGGAGCTATGCCTGGCGACCCAATTAGGTGCCGGGTCGTTAACAAATGAATCCTTAATCTTCTCAGAAGAGCGCAACACACACAAAGGCCCAATCAAAGGCCGCGGTTCTAGGCGGCCGGGGAGGCGGGACTGAACCAGTACCTCCCCCACCCTCCCCG
>NW_022900928.1:98253946-98256237 GCF_012274545.1 Fukomys damarensis | reverse complement strand
CGCGCCCGCGGGCTCCGCTGCGGTCCGCTGCCTGAGCTCAGCCGGGTCCGGGTCCGGACGACCCTCCTCTCCGTGCCCGCGGAGCACGTTTGGGCTACTCGGGGGAAGGAGCCGCGGAGATGAGCTATGGAGACTTTGCTTTATGATTGATTGCAGAATGGACGCCGTTTCCTATCTCGCGTGTTTTGGGGGCTTTGCCTTACTGAGTTTCCAGTCCTCTTCTCCCCCTCTGCTGGGGACAAAGGAATTGAGAGACGGTGATATTTTTTGTTGTTATTGTTTTGATGTTTGCTCCTTTGGAAGGCTTAATTTGAGACGATGAAGAGTAAAAAGAAATAGAACAAAGTGATTCGCAAGTGCTATGCTTGCTCGTATTTTGCAGGCAGTAGTTGAAAGTTACAGTGCTCTTTTCTGATGTTTGTTACAGGATAATGAGACTTTTTGACAGGTTGTTCCCATTGGTAACATTAAGAAGTTTGAAACATGGAAGTTAAAGTCAGCACAGTAATTGTGTCTAGGAAAACGCTTTAATGCATATATTTGTGTACATCCTTTTAAACGTAGAAAGTGGAAACTCGTTTTTTATACTTTTTGAAAAGAATGACTTAATTGGGCAGTACGATAATTAAGTAATTATATTAGGCCAGAGCATGTATAAAATTGATAATTTAAATAGATTGTGGTCTTAGAGACATTTTTAAAAACTATATCTTAGGAACAGTCTTCGTTGTAGGAGACGCCTTTGATAGGCCTTTCATTCTCCCTTGCCAGAGAGATACTGCCTGCTCTTTGTTTCTGTTTTGTCAAGAATGTTGTATGAGAAACAGATTTGGAAGAAAGCCCCCCACCCCCGCACCAAAGGGCAGGCGCCTATACTGTCCAGTATAATAAAGATTATGTCTCCCTCTGGAGCCAAAGTGTAGACATGCTTATTGCCCACCATAAAAACATTAGGATTCCCTAAGTTTAGGACTCCTCTGTGTAACACAACCCACTGCCTGCACAGCTGTGAGCGACTCCTTTACTTTGTCCTGTGGGAACTGATGCTTTGACTTATGTTATTGCTGTAAGTAGCAAACTGCTCGTGTCTCTGTACCCTCTCCCCTTTGAGAAAGGGTTTCGCTATGTAGTCCAAGCTGGACTTGAACTCGCAGTTACAGGATGCCATCCAATTCATAGTCCACGTCTTTCACCATTCCTGAAACTGGTAGGCTGGTAGGCTACTTTGTTAGCTTGCAAATAGGGTAAAATCTCAGACCTTTTGCATTAGTTTGCTGCAAAGTGATCCACCTGTTGGAAAATTAAGTACAAGTGAAACTTAAACCTTACTTCTTTTGCACACGTGTATAGTGTTGAGGATCAAACCCAGGGTTTACAAAGGCCAGGCCATACACTCTTACTGAGGTGCACCCCCAGCCCAAACCTTAGTTCTTAAATTTGTGTGGGTGGGTGGGGAGGTTCCTGGAGATTAAACCAGGGCGTGGCGCCCATTAAGCACAGGTGTATCAGTGAGCTGCAATGCCCAGCCCCAGTCCTTAGAGCTGTAGCCTCAGCCCTTTAAAAAAATTTTTTCCAGCCAATTTAATTTTTTATTTTGAGACATTTTAGCAGTTAAATTGCCCAGGCTGGCCTTGAACTCTTCATCCTCCTGCCTTGGCCTCCAAAGTAGCTGGGATTACAGGCTTGCACAACTACTTACTGCAAGCAGTTATTGTTAAATACATTTTAAGGTTGTGTGTGTGTTTATAAAAGTGTGCCCCCAGTATTTGCTCTGGTTTGGTTCCAAGACCTCCACAGGTAGCAAAATCTGGATGTTTAAAGTCTTACTTAAAAAAAAAAAAAGTCTTATAGAATGACCTGATGTCAGTATTTGTATACAACCTATGTACTGCTTTCCTATAGACCTAGGCAGGAGGATTGCTGCAAGTGTGAGGGCAGCATAGGCAACGTTGGAGTTCAAGGCCAGCCTAAACTATATAGTGAGACCTCATCTCTCTCATTCATTCATAAATAAATAAATCCTATGCACAACCTCTCTTAAACTTTTAAATCATGCACTCTAATCCCGGCATGTGAGAGACTGAGACAAGGCAGCAGGATGACCACAAGTTTAAGGCTGGGCTGAGTGTCTCATTCACAATAAATAAATAAATAAATAAATAAATAAATAAATAAATAAATGCATGCAAGCTATTAAATAATTTAATTGTTGAGGGAGTAATAACAAAAAAGTCTACAGGTTCAGTACTGATAATTTCCTTCCTCAATACCTGCGACCCATTAAATCTATA
>NW_022900928.1:98252130-98253823 GCF_012274545.1 Fukomys damarensis | reverse complement strand
TTTTGGTACTGCGGATCGAACTTGGGTCCTTGTGCTTGCGAGACATGATGGAACCACTGAGCTAAATCCCCAGCTCTATTTATTTTTTAAATCAGACTAGTGGCATATTACGAGCTGAATTTTGGGCTGGGCGTGGTGGCGCACGCCTGTAATCCCAGCATTCAAGAGGCTGAGGCAGGAGGATCGCTGTGAGTTCGAGACCAGCCTGAGCTACATGAGTTCCAGGTCAGTCTCAACTACATAGTGAGACCCTGTCTCAAAAAACCAAAAACAAAAAAAGGTTTGAATTTTGTATAATTCTAGAAATAAGGTTATGTACCTAGCCCTGGCATTTGGATATGAATGAACAGAAACAGATCATAAGAGCACTGAGATGAACTTGTGATAAGGAAATGATGCACAACAAGGCAGGCCTTTGCCTTTGGAACTCCTTGCATGTTTTTGCCATAAAATGTTCTGTTCGAGAAATGTAACTGGTTGTGCTGTACTGTGTTCCTGCCCAGTGTATCAGAGTGTTCTGTTAAAACTATGTTACCGTACCTGCTGCACATGTTTCTACATAAAGTTTCAAGATTATTTTGTTAACTGCCTGTCCACTTCAGTGAGCATGCTCACTTGGTAGTTGAGCCCCCCCCCCATAGATCTCTAAATAAGGTTGTTCTCATTTGGGGCTCAGAATTCAGAGTGCTTAAACTCTTCTAGGCCAGCCAGTTTAATAGATCTCGGTTTTTCTCGACCTCTTCGAGTGACTTTCGCTGTAGCCATTACACAGATCTATAACATTTGGCAGTAACCCTGAGCTGTCTCACTTTCTCACAACATTTGGAATTTCAAACTTTTGTGTAATTGCAGTTTCTGAATTTGTGTGTGTTGTCTTATAGTCAAGAATCACAACACTTGGGAGGCTAAGGCAGGAGGATCGCTATGAGTTCCAGGTCAGCCTGGACTACTAGTGAATTCAAAAACATCCTGAACTACATAGGGAAACTCTGTCTCAAAAACAAACAAACAAAAGTGTTTAAATCAGCAGACAGACCTATTATTTTCATATCGAGAAAGACTAAGAAATTACGCTTCTGCTCTTGGGAGGCTGAGGCAGGGCAGTTGCCATGAGTTTGAGGTCAGCCTGAACTACATAACAAAACTTATCTCAAATAAACAGACAAACAAAAATAAACCTCTACCAAAGGTTTGGGGTTATTTTTATTTTTTTGTTCTCTGGGGGGGGTTTTTGTTTTTGTTTTTGTTTTTGTTTGTTTGTTTTTTGTTTTTGGTATCAGGGATTGAACTCAGGACCTTTTGCTTGCCAGGCAGGCTCAGTGCCACTGAGCTAAATCCTGGTCCTATTCTTTGGTTTTTTTTGAATCAGGGTCTCACTAGTCCTCACTTGAATTCCTGGTGATCCTCATGCCTTGGCCTCCCAAGTGCCGGGTTCACAGTTGTGCACCACCATGCCCAGCTGGAGTTATTTTTAATAAATTAAAAACTCCTGAGTCCTGTCTTGATTGGGCTGTTTTCTCCCTTTATCATTTTAATTATTTTAATACTAGTTGAAGCAAAAGTTTAAACAATGTATTTCCTAACTAAATAGTTTACTTGTTTACTTGATAGTCACTGCTGTTCTGTCTTTATTCTTTTAAGGAAGTGGTAAGCATAGGCGTTAGGTCTCACACAACATCCACAAGATATATAT
>NW_022900928.1:98244517-98252103 GCF_012274545.1 Fukomys damarensis | reverse complement strand
TACACATGTACTATAAGCCAAATAAAATGGGGTTTGTAGCAGTTTATACTCCTTTTTAAACTTAAAAGTTTTCATTAGCATTACTGGAATCCCTTGTACTTAAGAATGTAGATTTCTGGACCCTCTTCTAGATAGCTAGATTTTATCTCATCTTGCATAGTTTTGTGATTCTAGAGTAGTATAAAACAGTATTAAGCTGTATTTCTTTAACTCAAGCAGTGCTACATTCCTGTATTCCTTTTTGTTGTTGTTGTTGTTGTACCAGGGATCGAACTTGGGTCCTTGTGCTTATGAGGCAGATGGCGGAACCATTGAGCTAAATCCCCAGCCCTTGACCTATTTTTAAAGAATACTAAGAACATTCTTTTGAAAGCAGTCACATTTGTTAGGGAGAGTAAAATACAAGAATTCCTTAGTTTTCCGAGATTGACTGATTTTTGCAGTGCTGGAATTTGAACCCAGCCCTTATGCATGCCAGTCTAGTGCCCTATCAGTGAGCTGCACTCCAGCACCCTTCCAGACTTGCTTGTATTAAGTGGCAGTCTACAGCATATCCTGGGAGCCAACTCATTTTGGGTTTTTTTGGTGTTTTTTGTTGTTGTTGTTGTTGTTTTGTTTTTGGCAGAGCAATATAAATCATCTTACAACTACAAGATTTAGTGCAAAGAATTAATAGTACTGAATTTAAGATAGAGCTGTGTTTATCAATTCTAGACAATTTATCCATTTGCCTGTTGATGAAAGTTTGAACAGTTGTTTCCCATTACGTGTGATTTCACTCAACTGCAATCTGAAAATATTAATATGAATTGATGTTTAAAATTATGTGCTGTTCAGAGTAGCAGGGAGAAATATGGTCCACCCAACAGAAGATATGAATCATCCCTTTGTCCCACATATGTGCTATATAGTGTCACCCACCTACCCATTAGTCACTTGTTATTCCTCTCAGTTATCAGATTGGCTGTCCTTGTATTACAGGACTTGTATTTAACCTTTAAGTAGTAACCTAATACTACCTTGTAATGCCTATTGTTACTCATGGCACCTCATCTTGTAACATGGGCACTGTACCATCTTACCACAAGAAGGATGAGAATAGTACAAGAAGATTTTGAGAGAGACAGCATTCACATAATTTAGTTTATTGCAATTATTAGTTATTGTACCTAATTTGTGAATTTTTTGTTGTTGTTTTATTTTTTGTTTTTTTGAGACAGGGTCTCACTGTATAGTTGAGACTAACTTGGAACTCATTATGTAGCCCAGGCTGGTCTCGAACTCTCAGCAATCCTCCTGCATCAGCCTCCTAAGTGCTGGGATTGATTATAGGCATGGGCCACCACACCCGGCTCCTAATTTGTAAATTTAAAATATATCATAGATGTGTTTTAAAGGACATAACTACCAATAGTTTAGTACTATTCTTGGTTTTGGGCAGCCACTGGGATAGATTGGAAGATATCCCCTGTAGATAAGGGAAGACTAATGTATAGATGCTTGTAGACAAGTCTTGGTGAGCATGTTTTCATTTCCTTGAATAAATACTTAGAATTTCTTGTTTCAGTGGTAAATATGTTGACACTGGTGTACTGTTTTATATTCCCTACAGTTCCTCCAGAGTGGTGCTGGGGATATACATCTTTGGAATACTGTAGCTTTTTTTAGTGAAATTTGAAGTTGGACAATTTTTTTTCTCTTTGAAATCATTTGCATTTTCCCCCCTAAATTTTAGAATCATTTCAGTTTCTACATAGATTGGAATTGTATGGAATCTGGATACTAATGTGGGGATGATGAACATAACAATATTCTCTCTTCCAACCATTGAATATGTTTTATTTCTAGATCTTCAATTTCTCTTTGCACTGTCTTATGGTTTTCATTTTAGCAGTTTGCCCAATTTTTAAGTTTATTTTAAAGTAAGTATTTTATAATGTTTAATGATTTGGTAAATGGTATTTTTAAAATTCCATTTCCAGTTGTTGTTAGTATATTGAAATGCCATTATTGATTGTATCTCATTATTTTGCTAAATCCAATTACTAAATGCAACAGTTTATGTTGTTATATTGCTGAATTCAATTATTAAACCTAATAGTTGCTTTTCCTTAGGATTTTCTACGTAGATTATAGGGACATGGGTTTAACTTATTGCACTACCTCCATTAAAATGTTGAATAGAAGTTGGATTTCAGTATTAAATGAGAACCGTCCTTGCCTTGTTTCTGATCTTTGAAGGAAAAAATTTATTTATCATTAGTATGTTAGCACTGTTAATTTTTGTTGTTAATATACTTTTTGCACTTTTTTTTTCTTTATCTTCAGTGCTGGGCTTCATAAAGGCTAAGCAAGTGCCCAACCACTGAGCTCTATCCCCAGGCCAGCTCTTAATTTTTTTGTTTTGTTTTTGAGATGTAATCTCTTTATGCTGTCCAGGATGGCCTTGAATTCACCATCCTACCTCAACTTCCTGAGTATCTGGAATTATGGGTGACTGCCACTGCATGCTGATTAATTTTTTGTAGGTGACCATTATCAAAATGAAGTCCTCTCTTATTGGTAGGCTGAGAATTTTTATCATGATTGATGAATTTTATTAAATGCTTTGTGAAATGATCATATAGGTTTTATCTTTTTTCTTTTCCTGTTAATGTGTAAAGTACATTGATCTTCAGATGTTAAACTGGTCTTGCATTCTTGACATATGTATACATCATTATGTTATGGTGTGTGTGTGAGTGTGTGTGTATGTGTGTGTGTGTGTGTGTACATGTTTTTTTTGCAGTACTGGAGATTAAATGCAGGACCTTCATGCTAAATTGCATCCCGTCAATCCTCTGCCCCACCCCTCTTTAAAAAATATTTTTGTTTTGAGATAGTTCTCACAAAGTTGTTCAGGCCAGGCTCAGACTTGTTAACTCCTGTTGTAGCCTTCGAAAATGCTGGGATTTCAAGTAGAGCCACCGTGCCTAGCTATATTATTCTTGTAGCATACTTCCAGGTTTGATTTGATAATATTTTAAGGATTTTGTTTTATGTGTGGGGAATATTGGTTATATAATATACTTGTTTGTTTGGTTTTTTGGTACCAGGGATTGAACTCAGGTCCTTGCACTTGCAAGGCAGACGGCAGCACCACTGAGCTAAATCCTTGGCCCTATATAATATATTTGTATCTTTATCTGATTTTCATACAAAAGTAATGTTGGCCACACAGTGTAGAGTATTTCTGCCATCTGTATTTTCTGAAAGAGTTTGACAGAAATCACCAATGAAGCCACCTGTGTTTTGTTTTTTGTTTTTTTGTTTTATGTGTGTGTTTGTGTGTGTGGTACCAGGGATCAATGTATTTTCTTTAGGGGAAGTTTTTTGTGTGTGTGTGTGTTTTTTTTTTTTCCTTTGATACCAGGGATCAGACTTGCACTTGCAAGGCAGGTACAGTGCCTCCTCGTGAGTCAGTGAGCTAAGTCCTCCTCGGTACAGGAAGGTCTTTGATTAGGAATTCATACCTTAATACAAGGCTCTTAATTTTCTATTTTCAGATCCATTTTGGTGAATTATTTGAAGGAAATCATACAGTTATGGTCTAATTATTATATTTATTGACATAAACTTGCTCACAATATTCCGTCATCTTTTTACTGTCTTTTTTTGTGGGGGGTGCTTTTGAGACAGGGTCTCACTATGTAGTTTAGACTGACCTGGAATTCACTATGTAGCCCAGGCTGGTCTCGAACTCACAGTGATCCTCCTGCCTCAGCCTCGCCAGTGCTGGGATTACAGGCATGCACCACCACACCTGGCCATCTTTTTACTGTCTTAAAAGACCTGAGTGACATCTGTTTTTGCTTTATTTGTAAATCATATTTTCTATTTTTCTTAGTTACTATTACTAGAGGCTTATCACCTAACTTTTGGTGGTATTTTTTATTGTTTGTGTCCCCCACCCTGTACTGGGGATTTTGTTCTTTTGAGACAGGTGTGGGGCACAGTGCCACTGAGCTAAATAAATCACCAGCACTGTTTGTATTTTAAATATACATCATTTTCCTCTAACCATTTGTGTTTACTCTCCAAAACAAATTTTATGTTGTATCTTCATTTGTTACAGAAGGAACTGGTAAATGACACACAGAGACGCAGAAGTGGGTAAAACAAAAAGTCTTTACTTGGGAGGGGAATTTAGCTCAGTGGTTCTACTGCCTGCCCCACAAGTGCAAGGTCCTGAGTTCGATCCCCGGTACCAAAAAACAAAACAAAACAAAAAATCTTTACTTTGCTAGCAGAGGATCAGCCTGTACCAAGAGCTGTGCCAAATGACCAACCCTGGACTGGGTGACAGTCTGCCTTTTATAAGAGTTCTACAATCATGACCTCATTTTAGGTGATGAATCATTATAGTTCCCACAGTTCTCATCACAAATCATGGTCACAAGACAGTACAATGTTAACCCAAATGTAGCATTTTCTTTCAGGATGTTTACCTTTTAGCTGTTGGAGCCCACAAGAGTGGGGTCAGGTTAGGAAAGCAGGACTGGTGATACTCCTTTCATCTTAACACCTTCATAGTCTTAAGTTTTCCAGAAAGTTTTATGGCTCAGGGACTGTTAGTTTGAACATCTGGTCTCATCCTGGGAAGTAGCTAAGCACCTATAGAATCTATTAATTTTAAACCGGCTATGTGCCTTTTAAGCTTCAATGGTGAAACCTCAGGTGTTTTGTTAAAAAGCAAAGCAGAGCAAATTACAGAAGTAAAAGGCAGCAGTTATTCTGTATTTTTAAACATGTAGGTTTTAGACTATTACAGAAGTTCTCTCTATCACAATATTCTATTCCAAATGATTTTAAACTTTTCTTGTGATTTCTGTGGCTGATATGCAGGTTACTTAGAAGTATATTAATTTATAAGTAAATGGATGATTTTCTAGATAGCTTATTCCATTATAGCCAGAAAAACATACTCTGAGACTTTTTGAATGTTTATTAAAGACATTTTGTGAACTAGCATATTGTCTGTTTTGGTGACTTTTCTATGTGCATTTGGAAAGAATTTTAAGTTCTGCAATTACTGTCCCGTAAATGTCATAGTATTGTACAGATATATATGTGTATATTTGTGTGTGTGTGTGTGTTTTGTTTTTTAACTTTTTGAGACAAGATCTTACTGTGTAGGTCAAGTTTGCCGTGAACTCAGAGCAGTCCTCCTGCCTTAGCCTTCCAAGTGCTGAGATCACAAGTGTACAGCCTACACTTGTATTCTTTGAGGATGTCGACTTCTCTCAGTTATGGAAAGAAGAATGTTAACATTTTTAATTATGATTGTCAGTTGTTTATTCCTTTGATCTGGCTACAGTTTTTGCTGTATTTTGAGGCTTTGATTTACTGTTAAATTGTCTACCTGTTTATCATTATGAAATGCCCTCATACTGCTTTGTCATCAAGTCTTTGTTGTTTAATACTGACATAGCTATGCCAGTTTTCTTTATCCATTTGTTTGAATAGTATATTTTTCCATGCTTTTCATTTTAACTTGTATATTTAGAAGCTGTCTTGTAGATAGCTTATCTTGTTGTCTTGCTTTTTCATCTAGGCAATTTTTGTTTTTTTTTGTTTGTTTTTGACACAGGGTCTCACTGTGTAGTTGAGACTTACCTGGAACTCACTATGTAGTCCAGGCTGGTCTTGAACTCACAGCAGTCCTCCTGCCTCAGCCTCCTGAGTGCTGGGATTACAGGTGTGCACCACCATGCCTGGCCCAATTTTTGCTTTTAAATGTGGAATCCACTTACATTTTAAGTAATGTTGATGTGGTTAGTTGAAGACACCACTGTCTCTTTGTTTGCTCTTTGTCTGTGGTTGGCCTCCAGTATCTTTGCTCCAGCAGCTGCTCCTTGGGTAACTTCCCATAGTCTTGATCTACACATACCAGAGAGCCTTCGGCTAAAGACTTGGCAAACCTACATAGACTGCTGGCACTCCTTCTCTTTAGCTTCCTTCCCTGCTGCTTTTTCCTGTCTGGTTCACATGCCAAATCCTTACTGGCTACTTGGCTGTAACTACCTGGTCATAGTCAGAAAATAGTCCCCACTTAGACCATAAAGATATTTGGGGGCTACCCGAGTTTCCCTTTTCTTTAAGAGATAACACGAATGCACTGCCTGTTGTATAGTGCTTAAAAACAGTTACCTTTGAAGAACTATTTATTTATTTGGTTTTTTGAGACAGGGTCTCACTATGTAGTTGAGACTTACCTGGAACTCACTATGTAGTCCAGGTTGGTCTCGAACTCACAGCAGACCTCCTGCCTCAGCCTCCTGAGTGCTGGGATTACAGTCGTACGGCACCTTGCCTGGCCAAAATTTCTAATCTCAGTTCCCAGGCAAGTACCATCTGGATGCTGCTTACAAAAAACCCTCAGTCTCAGCATCCTGGGAATACCCTAAGTTAAAGCATGTAGGACACATGTGTAATAGTTGTAGAAAGTCAGAGCTGGGGATTTAGCTCAGTGGTTTCAGCGCCTGCTTAGAGGACCCGAGTCTTATCCCTGCTACAAAAAAAGAAAGGAAGGAAGGAAGAGGTCCTGAATCCCACATAATATAATTCCATTTAAGCCTATGGTCAAGGTTGAATGCTCAAGGCTTGCCCCTGTGCCCCCCTTCTCCCACGCCAGTTTTTGGTAATAAAGAAGGGTTAGCCCATAGAAATCAAGGCTGCTCATTTGATAACTTCTCAGGGTTGTGTAGATGGGTATATGCTTGTCATTCTTGTAACTTGAATATGGAATTTGGTGACAAGGAGATCTTTGTTCTGTAGATAGCTATAACCATTGCTGTCTATTTTATCAACTGTATGGAGCTGATGGAGTTGTGATTTTCCACCAGCCTTGAATTATTTCAGTCTTTGAAGTCTTATTTTCAGCTGTGATAAAGATAATATTCATTTGCAAGCACAATTACATTAGAGTGGCAGAACCTGCACTTTACAGGCCCTTATCAATCTCAACAGCAAGGTTAACAGTAGTGATTAACCAGATCTAAGAAGAGATGGGTCTAAAATTATCAAGACAACTCTGAAAATGATTGATATCCTTTATCATGAACTAAGCATTGAGTATTTTGTATCTTAGAGCAGTATTTGACAATAGATCATGATTAGCATGGCATTTAAAAGTATGCATTTCATTTTGATTTTAATCTCTAAAAATGTCTTATGTTTATATATTATGTACCAGAGGTACTAGGACTATAGTATAGTATTATAAATATATATGTGGAGTGTTTGCTCAAATATTTCTGTTTTAAGTGACAGAACAATCAGTTGAATTGCCTCAGTGTTTTGTTGTGTGCGTGGTTTTGTTTTGAGATAGTCTTAAAGCCCCTTTCAGATCCATTTATTTAATTTTTGGGTGGTACTGGGGATTGAACCTGGGACCTCACACATGCCAGACCAGTGTTCTTCCACTGAACTTCATCCCCAGCCCCTCATATCCTCCTCATATAAAATTGTAAAATTACCTATTTCTTACAAAACTTTCTTTTGATTTCTTCCAACAGTCCATAAGCACTTTTTTTTTTTTTTTTTTT
>NW_022900928.1:98229389-98242628 GCF_012274545.1 Fukomys damarensis | reverse complement strand
GCTAGTTGGGGTCCTATATGCCTCAGTTATCTGAATGTCAAATTCTTCCCCTCTGTTTGGGAAGTTTTCTGTCATTAATTCTACAAACAGCTTTTTTAAGTCATTTGTATTTTCTCCTGCTACTTCATGGATTCCTGTCAGTCTTATGTTATTCTTCTTTGCATCATCTAGGAGTTGTTGGATCGATTTCTCATGATCTCTTACCGTTTTTAAGAGACCTCTCTTTTCATGGTCACTGACTGCAATCTTATCTTCTATATCTGAGAGTCTGTCTTCGCATTCTTTTATTCTGTTGCTTAAACTTTCAATAGAGTGTTTAATCTCCTGGATATCTGTTTTATGGATTCCATTTCTTTCCTATGTTGGGCGTTTATTTTTTCCATTTCTTTCTTATGCTGGGCCTTCATGACTTCTATCATGGACCTGAGCTCATCTTTTTTTTGTCAGTTTCTGCTCTAGAGTCTCGAATCACGACTTCCATTTTGCTCACTATCTCTATGGCTATCTGGGAAATTATTTCTGTTTTGAATTTTTCTAGAGCCTGATTGATCTGTTTTGTTACTTCCTGTGCTTTGAATTCAGGGTGTCCTGGTGGTTCACTATCGGCCTTTTCGTCCTCATTTGCCCTACTGTTTGCCATTGGTGAACTGGAAGTCTGTCCTTGTGTCGTGCTTAAGTGTTTTCTCATTTTTATTTTTGTTGTCGGACTGTCCTTGGTTTAATCTCTAGATTATTACCCAAATATTCCTGATATATTTGCACCCTAGCTTCTGTGTCTCTCATCTTCATAACATCAGCGAAAACAGCTCATCAAATCAACCGCAATGCTTTATCCCAACTGATACAATCAGCAACATATTAAGATCAAGCACAACTTGGACACTGACCACCGGTAGTAGTCACTAGTCTATCACCTTTAAATCATTTGAATTAAGTTGAAATCAAGAAGCAGTCCAGAACATATCTGCAGTGAACAAAATTTCAATATAGTGTATTTACCATTTAATGGCTCAGACAGAGCGAGGACGCAAGACCCCTGATCTCAGTTAGCTGATGGCTGAACCCCCTGACGCTGACTGTCCTTGGGCTGCAAGGCCCAGATTGAGTTCCCCAACCTTCTGAATGGTTGAACTCCACAAGGTTCTATTACAGGTTTCCCACGCCCTTTCTTTAAAGATGTTCAAAGTTGGGAACTCAGAAAAATACCCTCGATGACCACCTCTGCCTCTGCAGAGTTGGTCCAAAGACTGGCACAGGAGGTCTGAGAGTGCGGCGCGGGGGCTCATGGGGGTTCAGGCGCGGGCTACCTCCCGGCGCTTGAGCGATGGCGTCTGGGTCGGGAGCAGGCGTGGTTCTCCCCCATAAGTACTCTTAATACAACAAATTGTAAAGAAAAAATGTCATCTGTAGTGATGTGAAATGACTACCAGATGATCTTTATTTTACTTTGATTATGGGTGAAATATTTTGCCTGGAATGCCTTAATTGCATATATACAGCAAGAAGCATAGCAGGAAGAGAGCCTATATTACCTGAGATTCCTAGAGTCTGAGTGTCTTTTTTTTTTTTTTTCCCAGCTTTAATTGAGTTTATTGTTACATTTTAGGGATACAGTACAGTTACATTCATTGTTGGGATCTTGTACCTCTACATGACAAGTCTTGATTCTCATTTTTTCCCCTTGTCCCTGCCCTTTCTTCATCCCCTCCTCCCCTCCCCATCTACAAACACTTTATTTCCATCTTTTCATTACCTCACATTTTTTTTCTTTTCCCTTATTACCCTTCCCCTACCCATCTCACCTTCCCTACACCTTTAGCTCCTTTCTTCCCATTTCTAAATGTCAGTAATCTTATTAGGATCTCATGTATTATTGCAGATTATTCACACCAGAGAAACTATTCGGTATTTACACGTGTGTGACTTATTTATTGCACTTAGGAGTATATCTTCAATATGTATCCATTTTCCTATGAATGAATCTATTTTCTCCTTTATGGCTGTGTTATATTCCATTTTATAGAAAAACCACATCTTCTTTATCCAGTTTCCAACAGATAGCAAATGGGCTGTTTCCAAGATTTAGCTATTACAAACGGTGCTGCTATAAGCATAGGTGCTCATACTTCTCTGTGATATGATTCTTTTAGTTCTTTTGGAAAGATACCCAGCAGAGGGATGGCTGGGTCAAATGGAACCTCCACAACCAGCTCTTTGAGGTATCTCCATATTGATTTCCATAGTGGTTGCACCAGTCTGCACTCCCACCAACAATGGAGAAGGGATCCTTTCTCCCCACATCCCCGCCAACATTTATTATTGTGTGATTTCTTGATAGCAGCCATCCTTTGTGGGGTGTGTGTGTCTTTGTATTGGTGCATGTTCACTTATATATTTCTTCCTGTGCTTGATCTTCTAGACCTTATGTGTTTGCCATGTGACTTAACTTGCTCTCACCATCTTTTCTGCACAGCTTTCCAGCCATGTTTTGGTATTAAGTTCTCCCATTTCTCTGGCCCTTACTTTTTGGTCTTATTCTGCTCTCTTTTACACTGGTTAACAGAGTGAGGAAATCACCTAGGATAGTGTCTACTATACTGTATTAGGAAGAACCCACAAACTTGGAACCTTGCACTTGTGAGGCAGGAGGAGGCACCACTAAGCTAAATCCCCAGCCCCATGAGGCCTTGGAAGGACATCTAGACACTGACCATAACAAGGAAAGGCAATGCCTGAGGGGAGAGAAATAGGGAGTTGAGCATTTCTTTTTTCAATCAGCAGAGTGCCGGGGATATTTAGCTTAGTGGTTCGCCACCTGCCTTGAAAGCACAAGGTCCAGAGTTCGATCCCCAGTACCTGCCACTCCCCCAAAAAAGAAATCAGCAGAGCTCAATTACCATTTTCAAAGTGGGAAAGATATACTGTACTTAAGTAAATTATTGAGAATACAAAAGAAAGAGGTATGTGAGTGTTACAGGCTTCTGAGAAGGCCTGAAGGGAATGCTAAGGCACCAGTGGATAGATTGGTGACTTTGGGTAGGGGGACATAATGTTTCTCTGCTGTGAACAGGGGAAAGGGCTAGAAGGAGATGTAAATGCAGATGGCTTTCTGGTGTCCTGAAAGTAAACTAAAATTAATGTGGCAGAATGTTATCATTTGATTCCCATTATTCTCAGTGTTGACTTTGATCACTTGTTTTATGTCTTACTGCCAGGTTTCTGCATTTTAACAGTATCTTGTTAGCCCCGGTGTAGTTAATAAGCAACTTCACAGGAGATTGGGGTCTGTGTGACTATTGTTACCAGAGAACTCCGATGTCATATATTGAGGATGATAACGATTCTTGCTTTATCAGGTTTTTTTTGTTTTTCCAGCTTTAATTGAGTTTATTGGTACATTTTAGGGATACAGTACAGTTACTTTCATTGTTGGGAACTTTATCAGTTTTTAATGTTGTATTGCAAAACCATAATCAGGTTGTCTCAATTTGGACAGTAGAAACTCCTTCAGGTTGTTTTTGTCCTTTGACATGCCTGCATTTTGAAGAACTCTTTCTGGTAAAACAAGAGTTTTTTCATTTTGTACCTTTTTTTTTTTTTTTTTTAAACCTTGTACCTTTTCTGTGTTTCTCCATGGAATTCCAGTGTCTTATTTTTGATGAAGTTAAATTTATCTTTTGTGTCATATCTAAGAAATCTTTTAACACATACTTTCTCTGTTGTTTCATAGTTTTAAGTTTTATATTTAGGTCTATGATCCAAGTTAATTTGAGTTAGTTTGAGTTTATTTTTTTATGAAATAGAGCTCCAAGTTAATTTCACATGTAGATACTCCAGCACTGTTATTGTAAAGGCTGTCTTTTCTCTAATGCACTATCTTCATCAAAAACCAACTGTAGGGCTGAGGATTTAGCTCAGTGGTTCCACCGCTTGCTTCACAAGCACAAGGTCCCAAGTACAAAAAAAAAAAAACCAACTGTAGATGTTTATCTGGGTTTTTGTTCCTGAGCTCTTTGATCTGTTCTGTGTGTGTGTGTGTGTGTGTGTGCGCGCGCGCGCTAAGGATTAAACACAGGGCCTCGAGGGTGCTGGGCAAGTTCTTTGACCAGTGAGCCACACTTCCCATTCTCTTTATTTTATTTTGAGACACTCTCACCAAGTTGCCCAAACTTGAACTTTTGATCCATACCAGGTCTTTTTTGAGAAAGGATCTTGCTGTGCTGTAGTCCAGGCTGGTCTTCAACTCATTATGTAGCCCAATTTGGACTTGGATTCATGGCAATCCTGCAGCTCAGCCTCCCAAATGCTGGGACTACAGGCCTGGGCCATCACTTCTAGCAAGGCTGAGGGAAACAATGGCAAAGATGCCCTGCAGGGAAGTCCTGTTTTGTTTTGTGAGTCTCTGTAGTTCAGGCTGGCCTTGAATTCACTATATAGTCCAGGCTGGCCTTGAAATTTGAGGCAGTTTTTCTAGCTCAGCCTCCCAAGTGCTGGGATTATAGGGATGCACCACCATGCCCTCCTGCCTCTGAATTTAACAACAATAATAGGGGGTGACAATAGTATGTATTTGTTAAATGCTAACAATGTAGCTATAATAGTTACTATATTCAAGAGCATAAAAGGTGTAGTTCACAAATTTCTCTTGAACCTATTAAAGAATAAATCTCAAACAACTTAGAAAAGGTTTAATAGGTTGCTTGATTGCCTTAAGGAAATTAACCAGGGCATCAAAGGATATTAATACTTTAAATGGTTGCTGGGAGATGTGGTTTGGGAATGGTATTTAAAAAAGAAAGGAGCTATTTTTTACATTTTTTTGGGGGGGAATCAACAGACAGTATGTAATAAAGAGATGACTAAAGATGTATGTATGATTTTTAGATTAAAAAATGGTGTGGAGGAAACAAAGGAAACACACAAGTATAATTATATATTCTCTATGAATTGAAACCTTTTTGGTGTGTGTGTTTTGCTTGCCAGCCAGGTGTAGTGCTACTGAGCTACATCCCTGTCCCTGAATTGAGACCATGTTAGTCATAGCAGTAAATGATCTTAGATGGTCTCTTAGGTCTCACTATGTAGCCTAGGCTGACTTTGAACTCACTGCCAACCTCTGCCTCAGCCTCCCTTTGAAAGGGAATAGCGATGCTCAACAACTAGGCCATGCACACTGAGAGGTCTGACTGGAGATTTTATTTAGGGGAGTGCAGTGGAGATAAGGGGCCTAGGAGGCAGGAGGAGGGGGATGGGGAGGTGAAGGACTATTTATGGGTTTATTGGAAAGGGCCTCCCATAGGGGCGGGGTAGACTATCCTTAACCTATCGCAAGGCATGTTGTCTTTTAAAATTCTCGCCTTGCCTGAGCTCTAGGCTGGGGGTTTGGCAAGGTGGCGCGGTTTTGGGGGTCAAAGAAACTTAAGACAGGTTTCAGGAGTAGAAGAACCCGGAGGTCTGATTTAAAATGGCAGTGTTGCAAAGTACCTTAACATGATCAATTCCCTAACACCCTTGTTCTAAGGTTACAGACATGCACCACCATGCCTGGCAATCATTCACTATTTTGATATTGCATAAGTTAGACAGACTTTAGGCCAGAAATGATTAAAGAGTCAGGATACGTTATGATGCTGCATACTTTACAATGAAGATAGACTTTTAGGTATGTGGTTGTTGTTGATGACTTCTTTTTCTCCCTCCTTTTCTCCTCTTCTCTTTTCTCTCCCTTTTTCTCCTCTTCTTTCTTCCTCTGTTGGAATGCTGGGGGTTCAACCCTGTTTTTGTTCATGCTATCCAAGCTCTTTACCACCCCTCAGCCCACGACCTTTATTTTTTAAATAACAGCTCCAGGAGAGCTATTACAAAGTAGACACACACACACACACACACACACACACACACACACACACTCCACACCCACATTAGTAATCTAAGACTTAAAATTATCAGTCAAAGTCAAGTGACAAAAATTTACAAAGTTAATAAAGACTTAGTAACAGTGCTCTTAAAAAGGAATTTGTTGTTAGTGGAACAGTACATACTAGGGATTGCTCCCAGGGCCTTCACATTGAGCTACATACCCCAGGCTTTTTATTTTGAGACAGGGTCTCCCTAGATCATCCAGGCTGGACTTGAATTTACAATCCTTCTGCCTCAGCCTCCCAGAGTGCTGGGATTGTAAGTGTGAACAACCCTTGGTTTTAGCATTATTGATACTAGATTAATAAATTGGTTTCTTCATAAGGGCTGTTAAAATGGTAGTTTCTCTAATTTTATTGACGATATTTTTCAGTATGATAAAACTTCCTAATTAGACTGTGTAGTTCTTGTAATTGTAGGATAACTTTGTAATTCTTTCCTTTTAAGTAGCCCCAACCCTTTTTTTGGGGACGGGGTCTTGCTATGTAATTCAGGCTCTCCTTAAAGTCACTGTGTAGACTTTAAGGCTTTCCTCACATTGGTCTTCCTAAGTGCTGGAATTATAGGTGTGTGCCACATTGGCATGGCTTTAATTAGGTTTTTAAAGCTAGAGTTGGGATTATAGTCACCACCATTTATGGCAAAGGATTAGTTTCTGGAGCATTCTGTGAACTAATAGATGTTTTTAAAAATTATGTGTATTTTAGTGAGTTAGTTGTTAATCCTTTTGTTCTTCAAATTGTCTCAATTTGTTGCAGTCCTATTTAACTGGTTCTTGCCTTCTAGCTAGCCCAGCCAAATATCCCAATCTCACCTTGTACCAAAAGCCTGCTTGAGATTTGTAACCAACTATTTTAGTAAAAAAACTATATTAGTAAAAAAATGTATTTGGAAACCAAAGAACGAAGACACACCAGGGATGTGATTGATTATTTCTAGGCCTTTGAGACTGGGCAGAATTAGGAAATGTAATTTACAAAGTTGATTTATTGCTCAGTATGGTGTATAGCTCAATGGTAGACTATGTTCCTAGTATGTATGAGGTCCTAGGTTATATCCCTAACATTGCATATATATTATACACACAAATATAAAGAGAAAGAAAGTTTATTTCGGTATATTGACATTTCCAACTCATTTTCACATTTCAAGATTTTAAAATACAAAGAAATCAAGTGACTTAATTTTACATTTATATTTCTTTTATTGCACTCATTTTTACATTTGTAATTTTTTGCACTGATAATCATCTGAATAAACTTAAGTTACATATTTGCTTATCTTTAAAAGTATTATTTTCAGGGTGAGGGATTTAAATCAGCAGGATAGTGCCTGTCTGGCAAGTTCGAGGTCCTGACCTTAACCCCCCACCCCAAAAAGTATTGCTTTCATTAGGCTACTAGTATTAATGTTAATTCTACCGAATGTAATTTTAAATTTCTTGCAATTTATATAAATATATGAATTAAATATATAAAGATGAAAAGTAGTGCACTACAGATGCAAATGGCTTTTGTGAAAAAATGTTAAACCTTGCCACAGGGAGTATACCATTAAAACTATACCAAGATAACTATTTTTCATCTATTGGGCAACAATCCAAAATTCTGTCAGTGTGTACCCTATTTGAGACTTTGAGAGCCTAGATGGCATACATTTCCAATGAAAGTATAAATTTAACAGCTACTAATAAAATTGTAGATCCTTTAATTTTTTGACCCACAAACCCACTTTTGAGAAGCTATTTTAAGGGGACATTTGCCATGAGTATAAGTGACACACAAACAGGTATTCATTATGTTATCATTTGTAATATCAAAAGATTGCTATGTAACTTGGATACAACTACATAATGTGAGAAAAAAGAATGCTAGTAGATGTATTTAAAGTAGTGCTCACCAAATATAATCAAGTAAACAAGAGCAAGTTGTAGTAAGGGTATATAATAGTTACTTTTTTATATTTAAGAAAAATATTTCCTGTTTTTTTGCGGGGGAGGGCCTGGGGTTCGAACTTAGGCCCTTGTGCTTGTGAGGCAGGCGGTAGCACCACTGAGCTAAATCCTTCCTGGCCCAGAAAAATACTTCTTTAAAACAGATTTCTAGGAAAGATATTAAAAAGACAAACTAGAAAACACTAAAAAAGACTGCAAGAATTAATAACCAAATTCAGCAGTGTAGCAGTATACAAAATAAACACAAAGATTAGTAGTATTCCTGTACACTAATTAACTCACTGAGAAATTAGGAAAGCGATACCATTCACAGCATCAATAAAAATTAAATACTTCGGAACTAACCTAACCAAGGAAGTGAAAGATCTCATAAGAGAATTACATCACTCTGAAAAAGGAGATTGAATAGGATACCAAAAAATGGAATGGCATCCCATGTTCCTGGATAGGCAGAAGCAACATAGAAAATTGCTATATTTCCAAAACTGATAAATAGATTTGACCCAATCACAATCAAAATACCAACAGCATTTCTGGGTTTTTTTGTTTGTTTGGTTGGTTGATTTTTTGTACCCGGGATCAAACTCTGGCCCTTGGGCTTGCAAGGCAGGCAGCAGAACTACTGAGCTAAATCCCTGGCCCCCCGACAGCATTTCTGACAGGCCTAGCAAAAGTAATATAAAAACTCATGGAACCAGAATATTCCCAGAATAGCAAAAGCAATTCTGGTTAACAGTAGCAAAGCAGGAGGCCTCACAATCCCAGATCTGAAATTATATACAAAGCTACAGTGATGAAAACAGCATGATACATGCCCCAAAACAAACTTGTGTATCAATAGAATGGAATAGAGGATGCAGAAAAAATACCAGGCACATTTGGCTATTTGATCTTTGACTAAGAGGCCAAAAATATACACTGGAGGGCCGGGCATGGTGGCTCATGCCTGTAATCCCAGCACTCACCAGGCTCAGGCAGGAGGATCGCTGTGAGTTCAAGACCAGCCTTGGCTACATAGTGAGTTCGAGGTCAGTCTCAACTACATTGGGAGACCCTGTCTCAAAAAACAAAACAAAGCAAACAAAAACCTGCACTGGAGGAAAGATAGCCTCTTTTTACTAAATGCTCCTGGGGAAATTGGATGTCTATCGGCAGAAGATTGAGTCTAGACCCACATCTCTCAACCATGTACTAAACTGAAATTAAAATGGGTCAAAGATCTAAAGCTAAATATGTAAAACTCTTAATGATGTAGGTATGGGCAAGGACTTTCTAAACAGAACCCCAGTCGTGCAAGAAATGATACCAGAACTCAACAAATGGGAACATATCAAATTAAAAAGGTTCTGTACAGCAAAGGAAACAACAGAATGAAGAGGCAATCTACAGAAGAGATTTTTTTTTTTTTTTTTTTTTTTGGCTAGCCATTCCTCTGATAGGGAACAGATACTTAGAATATATAAGGAATTTTTAAAAAAGCATGCCCCGCCCCGTAAAAGAGCCAGTCAAAAAATGGGTAGCCAAAATGAATATCTGCTCAGAAGTACAGATGGCCAGTGATACATGAAAAAATATTCAGAATTGCTGACCATTAGAAAAATGCATGTTATGTCAGAAAGAGTGGCTGTCAAGAAATAAATTACAAATGTCACCTAGGTTGTGGTGAGAGGGAAATGAAACCCACATTGTTGGTGGAAATGTAAACTAGTAAAACCTGTGGAGATCAATATGGAGATTGCTCGAAAAATAAAGCCAGGTGTGGTGGTGCACGCTTTTAATCCCAGCACTCACGAGGCGGAGGCAGGAAGATCACTGTGAGTTCAAGACCAGCCTGGGCTACATAGCGAGTTCCAGGTCAGTCTCAACTACATAGTGAGACCCTGTCTCAAAAAAACAAAACAAAACAAAAAACAAAAAATAAACAAACAAAAACAGTAGAAATTCCATTTTATTCAGCTATTCTCCTTGTAGGTATCTTCCTGAAAAACCTAACAATAATCATAATAAGGGGATACTTGGCTTGCCCATGTTTATTGCAGCTAAATCTTGGAAACAGCCTATATGCCCATCAACAGTTAAATAAAGGAAATGTGGTATTAATACACAGCAGAGTTGTACTCGTTAAGATAAACTTGAGTCATTTTTTAGGTAGATGGATGAAGCTTGAGACCACAATGTTAAGTGAAATGTCAGATGTGCAAGTTTAAATATTGCATGGTTTCTCTTATATGAGAAACCCAAAATATAATAAAGCATACAATCAATTGTGATGGAAAGTAGGATGCTCTTGTTTTCAAATGGGAAAACCAAGACATGGGAGGAGGAATAAAAGGGAAAAGGAAAAGCGATAAGAAAATAAAAATGGTGATACAACTTTTGCATGTAGGAGGAAGGGGAACAAGAATTGGAGGGAGTAGGGAGGGATGGGAGGGGACTGTATAAAAAATTAGATCTTTCATGTATATGTACAAAGTCTCCACTAATAATCATGTATTACAAACATACTAATAAAAATGTTTTTTTAAAATACCAACAATGACCTATTGCCCCATAATTTGTTTGACTTTGAATTTGGTCACCTTATCTTGCCAACTTGAACACAGTTGTCATTCTCCTGTGAGGTGACAGATTGAGTTCAGTGAACAAGTTGAATGTGTCACATGCATAAGCAAACAACAATGTCACTGAAATGTGTTACCAGTGGTAACTTTTTCTAAAATCTCTGAAGAGGCTCTCATAACTGAAAAACTCCAGCCAGTGATTTACTATTGGAAATCCATGTCACTTCTGTGTGTAAGTGAAGATATATATGTTCTGCCTCCATCTCCTCACAGAGCTCAGCAAATAGGTGTGATTTTAGAGTATGTGCTTGATAATTTTTTAGGGTTTGGGGGGGTACCTGGGATTGAATTCAGGACCTTACGCTTTCTAAGCAGGTGGTAGCACCGCTGAGCTAAATCCCCAGCCCACTGGTTGATAATTTTGATCACATCATGCAGAACCTTGGGTTCAGTGACTTTTTCAGCTAGACAGCATTTCTCTGTGAGTAACAGTGTGTAGACTCATAATGATATCTTAGACTCAGGTTGGAAAACCAGAAAATGTCTAGCCATTCTTTGCATATACCAATACATAGGGAACAATTCAGTTATCTGCCTATGTAAGTATTCATAGACTAGAATAATTCTGCAGCCATGGTACTGGTTAGCAGCAAAAGTACACATAACTTACCCTCTTGTGCCTCCTGAAAATATATACTACACAAAAACAAGCACTGATACCCTGTTGTTATCAGTAGACTAATCACCTGGATTGTGGGCCACGGTGACTCATTAGGCTTCTTTAACAATTGTACCTCAGTGTCCTCTGCTATTTCATCAGTTTGTCTAGTTTTGGTACTACCAAAGAGGTACATATCCTGCCTTTTGAACTGCAGCATCTCTAAAAAGTACATGACAGATGTCCTCAGCTGTGGGCAGGAGCAACTCTTCACCAGTAGGAAAGGATTGCCTAGCTTTAGCAGTGCAGGTAACCACCAAGAATAATGCTTTGAGTGCAGACACATTTGATGAAGGGGTAACCTTCAATAATTGCTTCTGTTCTTTGCATTCATGTTCTCAAAAACCTCAAAAAAGTCTTGTCATTTACTGCAGAATGCTTGGTCTCCATGTTGTGAAGCAGTTTTGAAGGTTTTGTGGCTTCATTGGATAGCTAGTCACCACATATTACATAAGGTCGATTTGGAGAGTCACCTGTTTCAGTGAACCTGTAATTTTTTTTTTTTTTGGTACCGTGGATCAGGTCTTTGCGCTTTCAAGATAGGTAGCAGAACCACTGAACTAAATTTCTGGCCCTGTGAACCTGTAATTTAATAGCATAACACTGGGTTTCACAAACACATCCCTTACCTTTCTACTGTAAAATTTTACTGTAGCGTAATAGTAGCTGGCTGTATGTTTCAGTCAGTACCTTTCCCTGAGGGGTACAGGAAACAAATTTTTTTGTTTACCTAATTGTACAATGAATTGCTAGATGTGTGCAAAAGTGTCAAACCAGGGTTTGTACCCACATAATACTCCCTCAAACAGGTTTTGCATGTCTTTACCTGAGCATCACAAAGGGTTTAATATACCCACACCTTTTTAGGATTTATTTATAGCATTTTCATTTTTATTTTTCTGGTAGGAGTAACCCCATTCAATGGCACATGAAAAACCAGATTTGCAAGTTTTGTGGGAGGTCAAAAGTGAGTCATCAGATTACTCATGAATGGATGATTAAGATGGTCAGTTATGGTAAAAATAAATGTTTTCATAACAGAAGAGTGGTATGGGTGTGATGATGATGACCGACTGACATTGGCCATGTAAGCCAAAGAAGAGACTTTGAAATGGAGCAAGAATCAATTGCTGCAAACTTCCTTGATTCAGATGATGAACACAGAAATGTGAATACATGTTGGACTGCTTGAAGTGTTGCAAAATGAAACAAGGCATGGTTGTTCATGCCTATAATCCTAGCGTTGGGAGGCTGAGGCAGGAAGAGCACCATGAGTTTGAGGCCAGCCTGAGCTATATAGTGAATTCAAAGCCACCTTGAGCTATGGAGCAAGACCCTGACTCAAAATAAATAAGAGGAACAATTCAGTGTTAGAACTAGGTCCAAAAATACAGTGAGGGTCTTGCCAGGGATGAAACATATTGGACAGAATGCCAGCACTGCCATTCAGTGTTGAAAATTGTAGCAGACGAAATGCTACAAGATGCTTTGAAATCCACAAAGGCTGAAATACAAGTAAAACGTTCTTTATGTACTAGTAGCCATATTAAAAAATGTATTTACTATGACACTTCATTAGCTGAACTGAAAGCATTCATAAGTCTGCTGTACTTAGGGATTTCTCATGGTAATCACTGGAATGTAAAAGCAGTGGATCAAAATGTGGCATAAAAATGTATGCCCTTGTAGATGCAAAGACTTATGCTTTCAATTTAGAAATTTATCCTGAAACTCAGCTATGAGATCCTTATTCATATAGTAATAAATCGAGTGATGTTGTGAACAGATTTATTGCTCCCATCTCCCAAATTAATCAGAACATGACATTAAACAATAGGTTTACCAGTTTCTAATTGATTTTACATTTACCAACAGAGTTCAAGTTGCCCAGCACAGACAGAACCCTTTACTCAAGAACAAAGCAGAAATTCCAAGTGAAATGTTACAATTTCAAAACAGTTGTATAGTACAATCTTTGGATTTCTTAAAGATTTATATTGACCTCATATATGGTAAAGAAAAACAAACTGATTCTGCTGTCAACATTGTATTACGATGGATTTTTTTTTTTTTTTTTTTTTTTTTTT
>NW_022900928.1:98205836-98229345 GCF_012274545.1 Fukomys damarensis | reverse complement strand
TTTTTTTTTTTTTTTTTTTTTTTGTACCAGGGATTGAACATGGGTCTTTGCACTTGCAAGGCAGGTAGTGGCACCAGTGAACTAAATCCCAGCCCATGATGGAAATATTGATAAACAAACCTCAACAAAATGAAAGTTGGAGATGGAAACTTGCTACAACAAAATGAAAGGTGGAATAGATTTGTTGATGAGTTATACAGCAACTATGATGTCGCTTGAAACACAGCATTGGCCAGTGGTTGTGTTGTATACTTAATCGTAAATGTGTAGCGTAGATTGATCGTTTACAAAGAAAAGAAGTACAGAGTACCACAGAGATTTTCTTAGAGGATTGGGACTGGAACTCATGAGAGATAGCTTATAGCAGAGGATAAACAGAATGCTTCTGCCCAGGGAACTACCACAAAAAAAAAACTGGAGCACACTGGTGAGCAGACAGGTGAACAGGCAGGCAGAGGATCCCAAAGACCTACTTGGACATCAGGAAAACCAAAAGGATGTTAACTGGGCCCTACAAGAAAGGACAGGAAAACAAACCATATGTGCTATCAAGCAATGTCAGCAATATTTGGGTATAGAACAGGTCTGACAGTTGAAGCAAAGACTATTTTTGTTGTAAAATTCTATTGGTATTTTCATTATAGTTGCATAGGTTTTTATTTCTGATGTTACCTTTTAGGTTTTGTAAGCAAGTAAACAGCTGATATGAAAATGTTGATAACTAATCTATGCACATGTCACACATTTGATATTAATAGCTGATTTCTCTGTTAAGTGCACATTGTACAACATAGGAAGCTCCTAACAAAACAGGAAGATGAGAGGTGGCAAGAATGACCTGCCACATAGGAAAGGAAAGCTACATGTGTGCTGTCAGTGTAAGCAAGACATACTCATGCGACATGCAGTTATCATGCGTGAAGATTGTCTTAGGGTGTGACAAGTTGAAAGTTGAAGGGTTGAAAGTTGAAGCAAGGATTTTTTTTGTGTGTTTGTTTTTGGAAGGGTCTCACTTTGTAGTTTCAGGCTGGCCCTGAACTCACTGTGTAGCCCAGGCTGCATCAAACTCAACGGCAGTCCTCTTTCCTCAGCCTCCCAAGTGCTGGGGTTACAGGTGTGCACTGCCATTTTTTGTTGTAGAGTTACATTGGTAATTTTATTGTAGTTCACGTAAGTTATTTCTTTTTTTTTTTTTTTAAAGAATTCAATTTATTAAGAACTTGTTGGACAGAAGGGACAGAAGCCTGTCTTGGCAAGCAGCATCACAGGACACATAGGTTATTTATGATGTTATCTTTTAGGTTTTGTAAGCAAGTACACAGCTGATATGAAAATGTTGATGTCCATTTGAAGCACTGATGTATTTTTATATTTTCTTATGTAGGTTTGATAGCTGAAGTAAAGATTTTTTTTTTGTAGATTGCTGTTATTTTCATCGTAGTTAATGTGAGTTTTTATTTCTGATGTCTTTTAGGTTTAGGTACGCACCTGTGTGAAAATGTTGCTGTCTATTCTAAGTACTCATTATATATTTTGTTTTGTTTTTTTGTTTGTTTGTTTTTGGTACCAGGGATCAAACTTGGGTCCTTGTGCTTGTGAGGCAGGTGGTGGAACCACTGAGCTAAATCCCCAGCTCTGATATTTTATTTGATTGATATCTTATTTTCTTATTTAGGTATGATAATTGAAGTAAAGATTTTTTTGCAGAGGGCTATTGGCATTTTCATTGTAGTTTGCATAGAAATTTACTTCTGATGTTGTCTTGTAGGTGTTGTAAACTATAAAGCTAATGTGAAAATGTTATTCTAAATGTGCAAATACATTAATAACTTAATACTTTATTCACATTTTATGTTTCTATTGACTATACTTCGTATAGTAATAACTGATAAAACAGCAGGACCATCAAGATGTCACATGTCCTACAAAAAGGCCAGGAAAACAAAAACACATGTGCTGTCAGTATAAGCAATATGTGTGTATGGAATGTGCTGTTGTCATGTGTGAAAACAGCCTTACATGTGAGAAGTAAAATTGTTACTGTTTTTTGGTTGAGTTCTGCTGGTATTTTTAATTGTAGTTCATACAGGAATTTATTTCTGTTCTAGATTACTTTGTATACCAAAACATTTGGTGTTGGAAATTTTGATGTGTTTTTTGTAAGCAATAAATATTAAAAATGCAGTACGGGCCTGGGATTTAGCTCAGTAGTTCTGCAGCCTGCCTTGCAAATGCAATGACCTGAGTTCGATCCCCAGTACCAAAAAAAAAAAAAGGCAGTACTCTAGTGATATTTTTTTTCCTGTTAGGCATTCATTGTTTAATAAAACTCACAAAATTAAAGTGAGTAATTCCTCAATAGAAATATTTTAAAGAATAATCATAGGTTTGACACATGTTTTTGTGACTTTCTGAACAAGAATGGTTTGGTTTGGTTTGGTTTATTTTTTTTGAGACAGGGTCACTACATAGTTGAGACTGACCTGGAACTCACTATGTAGCCTAGGCTGGTCTCGAGCTCACAGTGATCCTCCTGCCTCAGCCAACCGAGTGCCAGGATTTCAGGCATGTGCCACCATGCCCAGCAAAAAATGTGTTCATGAGTTTAAGTAGGAATGTTGGTATTTTCTTTTTTGGTTATTTGAGACAGTCTCACTAGTCCAAAATGTCATTGTTTTTTTGTTTCTTTTTCTGGTACCAGGGATTAAACTCAATTCCTTCCACTTGTGAGGCAGGCTGCAGGAACACTGCGCTAAATCCCTGGCCCTCCAGGCTGTCCTTGAACTCACTGTGTAGCCCACAGTGTCCTTGAATTATTGATGATCCTTCTGCCTCAGCCTCCTGAATGCTGGGATTATAGGCATATTTCAACAAGCCTAGTTTGTGTTTTCCTTTAAATGCAGGGTTTTTGTTTTTGTTTTTGTTTTTGTTTTTTTGGTAGTCTTAGTATTTTTCTGTCTCATCATTGGGTCTTCTGTCCTTTTCAAAGTTATGTTTGTTATTCACTCATTTGGTCTTACTGTGCCCAAGTCGTGAAGTCCCCAAAGACCTCCAAGGAGTTGAGTCTGATGTAAATGCACAAGGAGTTTATTGCAAGCTCAAGCCAGGACCCTCGTACTTCACCAACCAAGTGGATCAGACACAAGAGCCCCCTCCTACTATCAAAGCATGATTATATAGGTTAGGGTGGCTTGAAATTCTTCCTCCCCTGTTGGTACTTATTACTATGACTTACTTTTATTGGATGTTGCTGGGGCACTTGCAACAGAGGGGAGATAATTATAACAAGCTGGGGAGGGGGCTAATTCAGAGAAAGATCAGTGTATCCTTTTCTACAGAAAACATCTTGAGTAGGTACTTGCCACCTCTTGAGTAGATACTTTCCACAATGCACATCCTGTGTGGTTAAACAGTTAGGCAATAAAAATCCCCTCTGTACTTGGCAAAGCATGCGGTTTCTCTTGTTCAACTTATCTCTAACTTATCCTATTTTGCAAGCTTAAGCAACTATTGGGGAGGGGGTAGATTGAACAAAGGAACAGAAGATCAGGAAGGTTTATACACAAAATGGATTTTCTTTTTGCTCTCCGCTCAGAAAACCCGGCCTCTACATTCTGGGCAAAGGGCAAAGAAGGAACCCACCTTGATCATAAAATTCGGTTCCCACATTCCCCCCTTCTCAAGGACCTCAGGGACCCAATCATGGGAATTAGGGCATCGTCCTCATTAAGCTGTTTCCTGCTGAAAGGGGGCATCACAAGACCTAAAACCAAAGAAGAGGTCCCCTTGGTCTTCGAGATTTCCAAGGTCAGGGTTTAACCAGAGTTTGGTTTTGTTTATGCCAATAATAATTTTGTTGTGCCTCAAGCTCTTCTACTTTACATCTGGTGCTCTTCAGGAGTTCTCGCACAGCCAATTCTTTGAGGCATCTAGGAGAGGTAAGAGGAACATACCTAGTAGATGGACAGCACTTCCAATGTTTATCAGCTCTTAAATACTTTGGTCTTATGTCCCGTAAGAATTCTTTGTAAAGACTTAGAACCCTTGGACCTAAGGGACATAACTAATGATTACAGGAATATTATAATCCAATATAATCGATAGGGGTCATTTTGATAGGCAACAGTGTCATGGCAGAGATGAGAAATAAATCTGGATGCTGCATCTTTGGGTGCACTGGGACGGTGGGAAAACGACAGAATAGATGCACCAAATAATCTATGGCTAAGGTAAGGGGAACCCAACGATGGTAGAGTCCCTCTATCATCCATATTTATTGTGAAATTCATCACCATTCTATGTTTTGGACAATATCCGGATAACAATGCCATATCTTTTACATGGGTTTAAGTATCAACTCCCGAATATTGCACTCGAGTGGCACAATAAAGGCAAAACTTTTTAGGATACAGGATCACAAGCCATTCCATTGTAGTTGGGGGGATCCAATTTTTCCCAATGCTTTCGAAGAATTGCATGTTTAAAGTACTCATGTTCAAAGCAAGTCCTGCCCTTAAAGAGAGAGAGAGAGAATTAGGAAGGGAATATTGTAATTTCTTCTTGGATGCCAGAGATTTCTTCATCTTCAGGAGGGGGCTGATATTGCTGTCTTAATATCATCAGTTGCACAAAAGTTATTCTCTGCTTGACAAAGGCAATTAATTTATTGACTATACAAGGTTCTATTATGAGTAAAATTAATCCCATTACCAGGGGTCCTGCCAGAGCGAGAGCAGAGAAGTCAGCCAGGGAGAGGTGCTAAACTAATTTTCATACCAACCTTGATTGTAGGTCCTTTCCTTTTTTCTTTTTTCTAGTGCCTCATGGACCTTTGCCATAGAATCTTTGATTAACATAATAACAACATTCCTCTCCTAGGGCAACACAGACCTCTCCTTGTTGTTGAAACACCAGGTCCATACCTCTCTTGAGCTGTAAAGTCACTCTGCAAGACAGCTTAAGGATTCTTGAAGTTTTGTTATAGACATTTCAATTCTTTCAGTATTCTGATCAGTCGCCATTCTGATCTGGTTATATTGATGTTGTTGTATGGGCTATGGCGACAACCCCAGTTCCTGCCCCTATAAGCTTCATCCCTAATAGTACAGTTAAGGTTATGGCAGAGACTGGTTCCCTTTTTTCTCTATAATTTTTGTATTTCCAACGGTTTAGAAAGTTTTCATAATCATGATAAATTATTCTGGGCATCAGATGTATTAGGACACAATAATCATTGGTCTGATGCAGAACTTGCCCACGCACACAAGGAGTTAACCCTGTAGAGCAGGCCCACCATCCATTATTATGGGGGACATAGTAAGAGGTGTTATTAATAGAATGAGTTTGATTACAAAAGTCTTGGTGGGAGCTTGGTATGTGTGGCGGTCTAGCCGTCACAACACGAACGTACCTGAGTTGGGGAGTGAGGATAGTGTGGATACAAGAGGACTGATTTATTTCACAGAAACAGCTCCCTTTAAAGGCACACCAACAGGAAGCACCAAGCAACTATTCATATGCAAAGACCGGATTTTTTGACTCTTACAGAAAAGATCAGATCTTTGGCTATCTCTCGGAGTTCTTGCCATCACAGGGCATGGTGGTGCATGCCTGTAATCCCATAAAAGCAGCCTGGATTACACAGTGAACTCCTGGTCAATCTCATCTGCATAGCTGAGATCCTATCTCAGAAAAGCCAAATAAACAGAGTCATAGATTGTATCAGTGCCTCAATGGTAGAAGTTATTTTTCCAATGTCAAATGCCAGCGGGCCATGGCGGGCTCCCACAGTATGTTGCCCAAGCAGGTGCCTGTTCATATTACTGACATCAGTGTGAGTTGGCTTGTCCCCATCTACACTGGACATGGCTATCAGACACTTTAAAATCTCCTACAAAGGCTATTCCTTCATAATAAGGGGGCATAATATAGCATAGCCAACATTTTTGAGTGATATTAGGTTGGGTCTCATTAAGTATGTTGAAGGCTTGTTCCATTACATCTAAAAGTGGCTCATGTGGCCCTTCTGGGGTAGGGCCCAGGGTGGTGACTTCCTTCGTGGCATTGGGTTTTTTCATGGGGACCCTGGGGAGTGTGGGTCTCTTTTTGAGAGTATGGGTTAGAACCTTATTAGGACCTACAGCAAGTTGAGGTTTTGCTTGTTCTACTGATTGCCTTATATTGAAGAGGAGCCCCTGATCATAACCAGTTTGATAAAGGCATAAGCCCCAATAGGAGCCAGTGGCCCATCCTGTAAATTTCTTTCCCCCATCGGTAAATGTGACCCGAAGGGGATTGCATAAAAATGTTGTACATAGCCCTCCTGTTCCAGTCTGGGGGCCCGTCCCACTGTTATCACATCATCTTTTATTGGGGGTGGGTCCAAGAAATTGTTCCAGTTGACTCGCAGCCCCAATTTTTGCATTAGAAATGTTCACCTCCCCCACAATTAGATACCCTGGTCCATGTTCTCCCTCCCGGGCACACATAAAAGGATAAAGTGGTTAATTCAACTCTATTGACCTGGTGAGCGCAACCTGGCCCCTTAGTTCTGGGAAGCTGACTAGTACATCTCAGGAGATGGGGTGCTTTTACTGGTGTACTACAATTTGGGTTATCTGCCTCTTCTACAACGTCCCAGGTTCCCAGGGCCAGAGTGCACAAATCAAATTCAATGTCAGGCCACCAAGTATTTGGGGTGCCACTCTTGAAGTGGAGTTCACTATCTTTCCTGTTGATGTGTTAGTAATTAGCCAGGTAAGATTGAGGGGTTGGTGTGGGCTACGCCGGGAGCCAGCGCATTGACCCAAACCCAACATCATTATTATTGTCATCCAGACCCAAGGGCCATCATCTTGATCATTAAATCTTAATCTGTACACAAGATAATAGAGCGAATAATCCAATGATTATATAATATACTAAAGCCAAACAAACTTTAGAAGATAAGGTAAAATCAGAAGGGGCTGCAAAAGCCAAACCAATATCTAGCACAAATCCTACCAGGAAAATAAGGCAGAGACAGAAAACATCTACAAAGTTTCCTGTGCTGAAGGCAGCACAGTGGCCCATATCAGGGCAATCCTAAACTCTTTTGGTTATTATTAACTGTAGAGGATTATCAGGATCCTTGGCTATTTTCCAACATTCTGGAGACAGCAGAGATGATTCAGGTGGCTTGTCTCTCTTCACATGGGTGTGATGGATCCAAGAGCCATCCCGTCTTTTAACTGCTGTGGGAGTGGATAACAAAACAACATAAGGGCCTTTCCAACGTGGTTCCAGGGTATTCTGTCGATGCCGTTTCACAAGGACCCAGTCCCCTGGTTTGAAATCATGGGGAATGGGATTTGGGCCCGAATCATGTAATGCTTGAAGTTTAGGACAAACCTCTTTATGTACTTGTTGGATACTAGATAGAGAATTTAATAATTCATAATCTTTAAATTCAGCTAGAATTTCTGATTGAAGTTTTGGGACAATAGGAGGAGAAATGCCAAACATTATTTCAAACAGGGTCAATCCCCATTTGTAGGGTGTGTTTCATACCATATAAAGCACAGAGGGGAGGAACGACACCCAATCACCACCAGTCTCCAGGGTTAATTTAATCAAGGTCTCTTTTACGGTTCTGTTCATCCTTTCTACCTGTCCTGAACTCTGGGGGTGATATGCACAATGTAATTTCCAATTGGCCCCCAATACCTGAGCTAAATCTTGGCTTACCTTAGAGATGAAGTCTGGTCCATTATCGGACCCTAGAGCCGCTGGAAACCCATACCTTGGTAAGATGTCTTCTAGTAATCACTTAGTCACCATTCTAGCTGTCTCATGTTTAGTGGGGAAAGCCTCTGTCCATCCTGAGAAAGTATCCACAAATACTAGCAAATACTTATAACCATATTTTCCCCGTTTTACCTCTGTAAAGTCCATTTCCCAATAGGCTCCAGTTCGGTTTCCTCTCAGGTGGTGTCCTAAGTTGTTCTTGATATGCCCCCCGTTGTTTACTGACATTACAGGATGAAGCGAGTTCTGTGTCCTTAGTAGAGATATTTCTCATTTTGATTTGAGACTCGTGGATCAATTGCATTTTTCTTTCACCCATGTGGGTGGATCGATGGAAATTTGAGAGCAATTGGTTCTCCATTTTTTCAGGCAGGAGGATGGTTCCATCATCTAATTTCCATCCTCCTTTAATCAGCTGAGCTGTGGGAATCTGCTTGCCCCATACCATGTCAAAATCAGAATATTCTCCTTTTTCAGGGAGCACTGGGATTCCTGGGTCAGAGAGCTGCAAGCCAAAATCTCTGGGACTCAGAGGGCTGCTGCTTTAGCTACTCAATCGGCCAGATTGTTTCCCCTGGCTGTTGGTGAATTACTTCTTTGATGGCCTGGGCAGTGTATTATGGCGCTTTTCTTAGGTAACCATAAGGCCTTTAATAAAGCCAGAATCTCTTTCTTATTTTTTATAGTCTTTCCTTCTGCAGTCAACAGCCCCCTTTCCTGATATCTGATATATGGCCCCAAGAACATAAGCGGTGGCAAAAGCATATCTACTATCTGTATAAATGTTTGGTTCTTTTCCTTGTCCCAAAGTCAAAGCCTGAATTAGGGCTATGAGTTCTGATCATTGTGCTGAAGTCCCAACAGGGAGAGGTTCAGCCCAAATTATTTCAGTCTCTGACACCACTCCTGCCCCTGCATACCTGTGTCCATTGTGAATAAAACTGCTTCCGTTGCTGTACTAAGTCAATTTTGCATCTGGCCATGGTTGGTCTTTCAGGTCTTCTCGGGTGCCATGCACCTGGGCTAGTATGTCTTCACAATCGTGGAGCAGAGCATCCATGCCCAGGTCGGGTAGCAGGGGGGCAGGGTTTAAGGCAACTGGAGGCTGAAAAATAACTCGGGCAGGATTGAGGAGAAGACCTTGGTAATGAGTTAGCCAGGCAATGGTTAGCCACCTGTCTGGAGGTTGCTTTATTATTCCTTCAATGGTATGGGGGGGGTGCTCCCATACATTTGTTGCCCTAAAGTAAGTTTGTCTGCATCTTTGACCATTTGTGCTACTGCCGCGATCATTTGCAGACAGGGCGGCTGTCCGGACCCCAGAGTCAAGTTTCTTTGACAGATAATGCTACCGGCCTTCTCCAAGGACCTAAATATTGAGTCAGAACTCCTTTGGCTATCCCTTTAGTTTCATCCATGTACAAGTGGAAGGGCTTGGTTATATGTGGCAGGCCCAGTGTGGATGCACCTAGCAGTGCGGCCTTGATTTTCTCAAAAGACTCTTGTAAAGTCTCTGTCCATTGGAAGGTCTTTTGGTCATTAGTAACTTCATACAAAGGCTTAGCTAATTCCACAAATCCCGGAATCCATAGGCGACAGAATCCAGCCGACCCCAGAAATTCCCTTACCTTGCGAGGAGAGTCTGGAGGGGGGATTTTAAGCACTGTCTCCTTTCATACTTCTGATAGCCATTTTTGTCCCGCCTTCAACTTGTAGCCCAAGTAGCCTACCTCTAGTAGACATATTTGAGCTTTCTTGGCTGATGCTCGATATCCAAGGTTTTCAGTAGCTCTTTCATTCCTTCTATGTAAGCTTCTTCTGATTCTGCTGCAATGAGAAGATCATCTACATATTGTAACCAGGTTAGATGAGGATTTTGCTGATGGTACTCACCCAGGTCTTAGTGTAGGGCCTCATCGAAGATATTGGGTGAATTTTTAAATCTTTGAGGCAGCCTTGTCCAAGTCAATTGTCCATTGATTCCTTCATCTGGGTCCAGCCATTCAAAGGCAAATATGGCTTGACTTTTAGGGGCCAAAGGAAGGCTGAAGAAAGCATCTTTTAAATCTAATACTGTATACCATTGGCGGGAGGGAGGTAATGAACTCAAGAGAGTGTAAGGGTTAGGCACAGTAGGGTGGATATCAATTATCCTCTTATTTACCTTTCGTAGATCTTGAACTGGTTGGTAGTCATCTGAATTAGATTTCTTCACGGGCACCAAGGGAGTGTTCCAAGCCAACTGACATAATCGCAATATCCCTTGTTTCAATAAATTTCTAATATGGGGCATTATTCCTTGCCGGGCTGCAAGTGGCGTGGGGTATTGACGGAACCGAATAGGGTCAGCGCCAGGTTTAGCTTAAATGAATATTGGTGCTCTATATTTGGCTAATCCGATTCTTCCTGTTTCTGCCCAGGCCTGAGGGAAACTCTCAAGCCAGAAGGTAACATCTTTTTGGGCTTGTGACCCCAGCATAGGCATTTGATAGAGCCTATGTTCATCCTCAAGCCGAACAGTCAACACATGAATAGGATTCCCATCTTCATCAGTCACCTGGGCACCATCTGGTTTAAAATGAATTTGAACGTCCAATTTTGTCAGCAGGTCCCTTCCCAAAAGGGGATATGAACTTTCTGGGATTACCACCAAGGAGTGCTGTACTCGACCTGTGCTCAAATCTATTGTCCTCTGAGTAGTCCATTTGTATTTCTTTATACCAGTAGCTCCTTGTACCCAGGAAGTTTTTCCAGAAATTTTTCCTAATGGCTGTAATAAAACTGAATGTTGAGCTCCAGTGTCCACCATAAATTGTACTGGTTTTCCCTCCACCTTAAGGGTTACCCTAGGCTCAGGGAGGGGTTTTGAGCCCCATCCCCCCTAAGCACTTTCTTCTCCCATCGCCAGAATGGGAGCCTTTTTTCGGGGCCTCTTAGGACATTCCTTAGCCCAATGGCCCTTTTCTTGGCACATTGATCTTTGCCCAACTGGTCGCACCGAGGCTCTCTTTCATTTTGGCTTCCGGCCAATTTTGTCAACTCTTTTATGTTCTTCACGTTTTCCTATGGTGTTTGCCGCTAAGACTCGAGCCAATTTGTGGCTCTGGCGGTCTTCAGTTAACTCCCTGTTGTTGTAGGCTCTTTCTGCAATGACCACCAAATCCTGTACACTTTTTTCACCTAATCTCCCTATCTTCTGAAGTTTCCTTTTAATGTCAGGGGCATCCTGGTTAATGAAAGCCGTTATTGCTGCCCTGGATTCTGGGGCCTCTGGGTCCATAGGAGTATACCTGCAAAAGGCCTCCTGGATCCTTTCCAGAAAGGCGGCATGGCTTTCATCTTGTCCTTGTTGCACACTGCCTACCTTAGACAAATTGGTGGGCCTTTTGGTAACCACATGGAGACCCCCACCCCCAATAGAGTCTGGTGATAAACCTGGAGTCGCTCCTTACCTTCTGCTGTATTATGGTCCCAATCAGATCTAGACAGAGGAAAAGCTTGGTTAAAAAATCTGGATTTATCGTTGGTTCTCCATTTTCTCCAGGAACCAATTTCCTAGATTCAATCAAAAATTTTTCTGTTTCTGCAGTAGTAAATAAAACACGAAGTAACTGCTGACAATCATCCTAGGTAGGCTGGTGAATAAAGAGCACAGTTTCTAATAAATCAATTAAATCTCTAGAATTATTAGAAAATTTTGCATTCTGTGTCTGCCGTTTGAACAAATCACTAGTTACAAAAGGCCAATAATGCATAGGCTGATTGCCTTGTTCATCTGGGGTTCCTGCCTCCCTTAATGGCAGGACTGTGGAATCAGCTAGACCCGGTGGGGATACATGCCTGCCGTTGTCTAGTGTTTAGGGTGCGTCCGCTGGGAGGTTGTGGATTGGGTATAGCAGCAGCAGCGTCCTCCTCTGGAACAGGAGCTGGGTCTGGGTCTGGGCTTGGGGTGGGTGATAGGGAGGAGGGGGACAAGGAAAGATTAATTCTGGATCTGTTTCCCCCTGTAAAGGTAAAGGAGGGTAGTTTGGGGCACTTGGCTTTGTAGCAGATTTCCAAGGATTTTCTTCCATTTTGAAGACCAGAACAGGAGTCAACTGCTGAAGAGTGAGAAAAGACAATAATCAAGGAGGGGGAAGGGTCAAGATCAAGTCTTCCCAACTGTATAAGGAACCTGATCCGGATGACTCTAAAAGATGATCTTTTTCACCTTCTGAATGATCTTTAAATCTAGAGTGCCACCTAATGGCTATCCCACTCCCAAAGTAGACCATTCAGAATCACAAGTCTGATATTTCCCTTTCTTTACCTCTACAGACAAATTGTGGGCTTGTGCCTTCACTTCTTTAAAATGTTCAATTATCAGGGAGAGCGGAGTAGTTTGGGACTGTCCCATTTTCAGTCACGTCTGTCTTTGTCCACACAAAACAGAAAAGAACAAAAATACCAAACGGATCCAAAAATAAAAACAAGGCAGCAGCCTAGCGCCGAACCATGTGAGCGACCCATTCTGCCTTTTCAGGTGTGGAACTCTATGTCCCCACTCAGACTCAAATGTAGGGCTCTCCATCCCCACTCAGGTCTGGAACATCTCCAAGACCCCAGCCCATTAGGCACAGTATAACGTATCCGTCGTGGTCCTGCTTGGCATCGACTTTCTAGTGAGATCAGACACAAAGAGAAAAAGAAGACAAAATAACACATTTACATAAACTGCCAGCCAATCTCTGGGGTGAATCCTGGGGGCTTTGGGGATCCTGGATGAGCCCCCAAATGTTGTGCCCAAGTTACGAAGTCCCCAAAGACCTCCAAGGAGTTGAGTCCGATGTAAATGCACAAGGAGTTTATTGCAAGCTCGAGCCAGGACCCTCGTACTTCACCAACCAAGCGGATCAGACACAAGAGCCCCCTCCTACTATCAAAGCATGATTATATAGGGTTAGGGTGGCTTGAAATTCTTCCTCTCCTATTGGTACTTATTACTTTGACTTTTATTGGATGTTGCTGGGGCACTTGCAACAGAGGGGAGATAATTATAACAAGCTGGGGAGGAGACTAATGCAGAGAAAGACCAGTGTATCCTTTTCTACAGAAAACATCTTGAGTAGGTACTTTCCACCTCTTGAATAGGTACTTTGCATAATGCACATCCTGTGTGGTTAAACAGGCAATAAAAATCCCCTCTGTACAAAGCATGCGGTTTCTCTTGTTCAACTTATCTCTAACTTACCCTATTTTGCAAGCTTAAGCAACTATTGGGGAGGGGGTAGATTGAACAAAGGAACAGAAGATCAGGAAGGTTTATATACAAAATGGATTTTCTTTTTGCTCTCCACTCAGAAAACCCGGCCTCTACATTCTGGGCAAAGGGCAAAGAAGGAACCCACCTTGATCATAAAATTCGGTTCCCACAGTCTGTGCTTAGCTTGTTGGCTAATGAAAACTGAATGAGAAAGTGCACAGTACAGGAAAGAGGCACAGCCAGAAGTGGTTTCATACCAACTTTAGAATCAGTTTGTCAGTTTTTGCAAAAAAACTTTCTTGGATTTTAATTGGCATTACATTGTCTGTAGATCAATTTAGGAAAAAGGGACATTGCAACCATATTGAGTTTTCCCATCTAGGAATATTTTAAATATCTTTTTAGACTTGATCTTTAGGTTTTGTTTGGTTTTACTGTACAGTTGAACATATTTCTTTTTTTTTTTCTATTTTGTTTAAATTATCCCTGTTTTAAGTGTGTGGTGTATACTTTACGACTTTCTACATAGTCACATTAGCTTTGAATAAAGTTTTATTTCTTCCTTACCGTGCTGTTTTCATTGCATGTCTTGCCTTTTTGTACTCACTAAAAACAAAACAAAAGAAAACCGGCTTTGAATAGGAGTGGACACCCTCAGTGTTTCATAATTAAGTGGTAGCTGTAGATTTTTCAGAGATAGGGTTTCTTCAACCTTACAAGGTTTTTTCCATTCCTAGATTGGTGAAAGTTAATCATAGATAAGATTTTTTTCCCCTAGATACACTGATATGACCATACTTGGCTTTTTCCTTTATGTTGTTCAACAAACCTTGTATTTCTGGAATAAACTCCACTTGATCTTGATATATTATTCTTTTTTGTGTGTGTGCTTGGATTTCTAATATTTTGTGAATGATTTGTTAATCTTTGTTTATGAGTTATATAGGTATCTAATTTTTCCTTATAATGATTGTATCTAATTTTAGTCTCAGGATAATAATACTGGCCTCATAAAATAAGGCGGGAAGTGTTTGTTCCCTTTTGTGTGTGTGTGGTCTAGGGATTAAACACAGAATATCACACAAGTAAGGCAAATGCTCCAACACTGAGTTACATCCCCTCCCTTCTCTGTATTCTAATAGAGTTTGTCTAGGGATGGTTTTACCTTCTTTAAATGTTTAACAGCACTCACCAGTAGAGCCCCTTTGGTCTAGATTTTTGTTTGAGTGCAGGTTTTAAATGACAAGTCACTTTTTTCTTTTTTCTTTGTAGTTCAAGATGACTTTGAATTTGGCTGTGTAGCCCAGGCTTGCATGCTTAGACAAATTTCATTTCCTTTAATTGATATAGAGCTATTCAGGTTTTCTTTCTCTCTCTCTCTTTTTTTTCCTGCCTTAGGGGTTTTGGTTGCTATATCTGGTTTTGGACGATACAGCCATTTAATCAAGTTCCTAATAACTCCCTTTCTTTATGAATATACCATTTTCTTTCCCAGTTTTCACTGTATCATTTGCCTTTTTGCACTCACTGAAACACCTTTGAATAGTAGTGGTAAGAATGGCCCCCTTAATGTTTCATTGGAGGTGAGAAATGGTCTCTCTTTCTCTGATTTTGGTAGTTTTTCTTGGCTTTTAATTTTTGACTTTTGTCAAGAGTCAACTTTGGTTTCATTGATTTAATTTTTCCTTTGTTTTTCAGTTTTCTTTATTTTTTCTGTGAAAGTGAATTGGCGCATTTTAAGGGGGCTGAGATTGAGACGGGATCTCACTCCATACCCTAGGCTGGCCTAAAACTAATGGTCCTCTTACTTGCCTCCAGAGTGTTGGTGTTATAGGTATATGCTACCATGCCCAGCTAAAACTTCCTAACAACATGAGATATGTGAAGATACATTGTTTAACTTTCAATTATGTGGGGATTTTCTCATTTTGATTGTGGAACATCTTTTTATTTTGACAAGGTCTCACTGTAGTACAGGGTGTGCTTGAACTCACTCTATAGCACTCCATTTTTAGTGTTTTTAAAAAATGTTTATTTCTCAGTATATGTTGTCCTCGAACGCACATTCTAATGACATTGAATGTTCTTAAAATGTCAGTTTATGTAGTTGATATGTAGTGTTCTTAAAGTGTCAGTTTATGTAGTTGATACTTTTGTTCAGATCTTCTATAATCTTACTGATTTTCTGTGGACTATTTTATTGATTATTGGGTGGAGAGTTGTAATCTTTACAATAATTTAGATTTTCCTTCTTTTTACCTGCATCGTTTGTTGTTATTTTTTGTGAAGTGTTGCTAAGTACATATGTATTTAGGATTGTGTTGTCTTGAAGAGTTGTCCCCTTTACCATTATTCAGCATTCTCTGTTTGAGACCTTATTCTGAAGTCTTCTTTGTCTGATATTGTAAAGTCCTTTAGGTTTCATATTGCAAAACAGGTTTATTATGCTGGACACTATTTCAGCCCACCACTGCATTTTTATCACTTGTCTAAGTCCAGTGAGACAGAACCCTCACATATAACTAGTTGCACGAAGCAGGTAGGTATCAAGTGTCACCTGAGGATTTATTGCAGACCATTCCCTCAAGGTTTAGGAAAGCTGCCCAGGGGGATATGAAATCTTGTCTGTGCACTGCAGGTGAAGACCCATCTAAGCAGCCTGGAACCCAGGGTCAGCATGAGTCGCTGAGCTAAAGCATTGAAGAACATCCTGTTTCTGAGGGCATGGGAACAGATATTGGACTGTCCCAGCCAGTTCCTCATTATCTTAAGTTGCATTCATGCCTAGTACATCCTGTAGTTATACATGTCTTTTGGTGCTGAAGTACAGTTTCTCCATGGTGGAATTGTGGATGACAAGGTATGAGGATTGCTAAGGAAGTTCATTTGTCCACAGATAACTCGTTGAGCACTGTGATCTAGGCACATTTCTAGGTGCTTTGTAGTATAAGTGAACTGAATATATGTTCTATTTGGTATAGCTAGACAGGCCTAAGTACATGAAGTAAAAGGATGATGAAAGCGAAGCAGTAAAGAATTAGACTGGCATATGATGAAGCATACAGGAAGGTGGTGGGGGTGTAAGCTTCATCAAAGGTGACATTTGAAAATAAACTTGAAGTTACAGTATTTTAAAATTTTCAGCCTAACTAAATAACAAATAGAAGTAATTGTGACCATTACCACAGTGGTATGGCCAGGGATTTAGCCTAGTGGTGCTGCTGCCTTCCTCATAAGCACAAGGCCCCAAGTTCAATCCCTGGTACCAAAAAAAGAAAAAAAAGAAAAAAACTGGTGGAAAGGTCAAAGGTTCTGCCCATATTAGAAAAAAAAAATTTTTTTTCTTACTTAGGTTTTAATCGATCAGGGTTTTTTGCAAGACATGTTCTAGATGTTGTTCTCTACTGATTTGTGTAAAGACATCACAAGTTTTTAGTCATGGAAGGATTTCACACTGAATTTATGGGTAAGAAAGGACTGTTAGGTTAGTATTACCATACTTGTGTTTAAATTAAATTAGGTCAAAGTCACAGCCAAACACAAATGGAATTCTTTTTGAATTTTTGGACTAATGGTATAACCTATGATGATCTTTTTCTAAGATACTTTTCATTAATTAATTCATTCATTCATTCATTTTACCAGGGATCAAACTTGGGCCCTTGTGCTTGCGAGGCAGGTGGCAGAACCACTGAGCTAAATCCCCTGCTCTAAGATACTTTTATAAAGTTCAGTAAGTAGTACAGGACCTGGACAGTGGTTAGTTCTACTAATGTGACCTTGGCCAATTTAACTGCACTCTGATTTCAGTTTGTTCATCTGTATCATAAGGATAAGGTGGTATACGTTAAGAGAACACTAAGAAAAAGTGAGTTCATTTAGTATTTTTAAAACACTAAAAATTTTATTTTTGGAATAATTATAGATTCACAGAAAGTTGCAGACAGGTCCTATGCACCCCATTTTACCCAGTGCTATGTCTTACATAACTATAATACAGTACCCAAAACAGGAAATTGACATTGTTACAATGGTTCCTGTAGCTGTGCCACATTGTGTGTGTAGATTCATGTGGCCACTGTTGATACAAAATAACACCTCTGCTTTAAAGGACACAAGAAAATCAGATATTCTTGGTTAAATGTGAGTGACAAGGATCAAGAACATGTTCAGGTTATCTCAAATCATGTGATCCAGAGGAAAAGAGGTTAACGTGAACTTTTATACAGAGCAACAAAGTCTGTACATTCAAAGAATAAATTGATGGGAAGCATTTGGTAGCATAGTGAGGGAATCTAAGTTTCAGATGTGATAGCTTTCTTAGTTTTAGGGTTGATGGAGACTGATCGTCTACTTTTCATCAGACTGTACCAAATACTTACTCAGCTTAACAATATATTCTGAGAGGTTTACATAGTAGGAAAATATTAGGTTACATAAAAAGGTTAAAAGTAAAATGGCTACCACCTACCTTGCAAGTTCAAGGTCCTGAGTTCAAATCCTGGTGCCAAGGGGGGAAAAAAAATAAAATAGCTATTTTTCTAAAAGGCCTTAATGCAACCCAGAGATTACTTTGGCTGTATGCTTGCAACATTCTTTCTCTCCACAGTGTTATACTAAGTTGAGATCAGATAGTCTGCAGTGTCATTAATAGTTTCTTCAGAGAACTTTGGTGCTTCACAACACCGTTAAGGTTAGGATATAGAACAGTTCCAATGGGCTGAGGATGTAGCTCAGTGGTGCCACCGCCTGCCTCACAAGGGCAATAACCCAAGTTCGATCCCTGGTACCAAAAAAAATGAATAAATAACAATTTACCAGAACAGAGTTCCATCACCACCAAACAACTCTCCTTCATGCTATCCCTTTATAATCATGGTTGCCCTCTTCCTTCCTCTCTAGCTGACTTGGGGGAAACCATTACTATGTTCTCTGTTTATACAGCCTCATTTTGAGACTATTTTGTAAGTTAAATCATTTCATTATAAATGACCCTTTGAAATTGGCTTTTTGGCTTCATCCAATTTATTCTGTTATTAATTGATGCTGTTTTTGAGACAGGGTTTCACTATGTAGTTGAGACTAACCTGGAACTCACTATGTAGCCCAGGCTGGTCTCAAAATCGCAGCGATCCTCCTGCCTCAGCCTCCCAAGTGCTGGGATTGCAGGTGTGCGCCACCACGCCCAGTTTAATTGATGTTTTTTGTTACTAATATTTCATGGTATGGGTATACCACTGTTTATTTAACTGTTACCTTGCTTTTAGGTTTTTGTGTCGACTTCACTTGTTTTCTCTAGTATGTCCTTGAATGAGATTGCTAAATTACACCATATTATAAACATATTTAGTTTTTAAAGGAATTCAGACTGTGTTCGAGTAGCTACAATTTTATATTCTACTGACAGTGTGTTTGATATTGTCAACATTTTTATTTTAGCTGTTCTAAGGACTACTGATGCTCTCACCCCACCCCCTTGGTTCTGGGGATTGAACTCGGGACCTTGTACTTGCAGGGAAGGTGTGGTGCCACTGAGATAAATCCCCAACCCTTTCAACAGTGCTGTTTACGGAGCAAAAAATTTTTAGTTTTAGTAAAGTCAGGTTCATGAATATTTTTGTTCTTTATTTGTTGTTGCAGGGTCTCTCTCACTTTGTAGTTCAGGCTAGTCTCAAACTTGTAGTGATCTTCCTGCACCAGCCTCCCAAGTGCTGGGATTATAGGCATGCAGTACCACACCCAGCTCATGAATACTTTTTATTTATGGGTTGTTATTTAATCATATTTAAGAATTCTAGATGAAGTCCTTAAGTCATTAAGGTTTTCTTCTTAAGGTTTTATAAATTTTGTGATTTATATTTAAGTCCAACTCACTTTGAGTTTATATTAAAGTAAAAGTACAAAGTATAAAGTTCATTGCTTTGTTTTTGAGACAGGATTTCACTATGTAGATAGACTGCCCTGGAACTCACTATGTAGCCCAGGCTGGTCTTGAATTCTCAGCAATCTTCCTATGCCAGGATAACAGGTGTGCAAAACCGCACCCAGCTGTTTGTTTTTGCCTATGGATACTCAAATCCACTACAATTGATCAAAAAGACTTTTACCTTCTTCCACTGAATTGTTTTCAAATAATTCTGGCTCTATTCTAGTCCATTTGTTTATGTATTTTCCCTTCCTCCAGGACCACGTGGGCTTAATTTCTGTATGTATGGTTCTTAAAAGTCAGATATAGTGACTCTTCTCACTTTTTTCCAAATTTCACTATTCTAATACTTTTTCCTTCCTGTATAAAATCTTTGGATATACTTGTACGTAAACACAAAAAGTATTGCTGTGATTTTGATAGGAATGTATATTTCTACCGATGAATTTCTGGAGAAGTGACATCTTTACACTGCTGAGTCTTCACTGTGAACACAGTACATACACATCTCCAAGAATTTAAGTCAACTTTGAATTCTTGACGCAATATTTAGTTCTCTAACCCCTTTCCTACTTTCCTTTCCCATTTGGACCTTTTCTTTTTATTTCACGTTATCTATTAGAGTTAAGGTCAAGATTAAAAATATCTTTTGCAGTTCTGTCATTTAGTTGTCCTGATTCATATGACTTTGTTTTAGGTTTTCTGTTTTATTTTATTCAGGTGCTGTATATGTGTACCCTTCATCTATAACCAACATTTCTGATTAGTGTAGCTACATTTGCCCTTCAGAATCTGGGGAGATTGGTTACAGCACCAAAACCCAGAAATGCTCCGGTCTCTTACGTAGAATTTTCATATAATCTGTGTACATCCTCCCATATATTTAAATCATGACTGTATTTGTAATACCTAATATACAGTAAGTAGCTGTTTACTATATTGTTTAGGGATAAATAACAAGAAACAGTGCTGTAATGTTCAGATGTGTTGAACATGTCTTCCAGTATGGGGCTTGTCGTCTCACTTTAAACATAGTATTTATTTGGCTACTTGTATGTAGTTCTATACAAAGTTGAATATACTGATTGTTTGCTTTTATTTATTTTTTTTGTACTGGTATCTTGCACTTGTGAGGCAGGGGGGGATGCCACTGAGCTAAATCCCCAAGGATCTTTTGCAGGGTTGGTTTGTTTGTTTTTGCTTGTTTGTTTGTTTTTTGAGACAGGGTCTCACTATGTAGTGGAGACTGACCTGGTACTCACTATGTAGTCCAAGCTGGTCTCCAACTCACAGCAATCCTCCTGCCTCAGCCTCCCGAGTGCTGGGATTACAGGCGTGTGCCACCACACCCGGCTAATTCTTTTGGTTTATAAGAAGTTTATTCTTACTCCAGAGTCACAAAGATATTATTTTGTATTTCCTTGTGGATGTTGCTTTACTCAGCTTCCCAGTAGTATAACAAAATGCCTAAAACAGTCAATTTATAAAAATGATTAATTTTGAATTATATGTTTGGAGGTTTCAGTGCATTATCAGTTGGGCCCATTACTCTGAGCCTGTGGTGAGGCATTGAGTCATGGCAGGAGCATGAGGCAGAGGGAGCGGGGAGAAGGAAGCTGGTGGTCACAAAGTACTTTCCCTGGAGCCCCACTCCTAGGGGCCTAAGGTCCTACCTACCCCTGTTGGCCTCTCCCGAAGTTTCTGCCATTTCTTACTGATGCTACTTTGGGGATGGACCATTGGGAGGCATTCAACATCCAAACAACAGCAAATGTTGTAAAGTTCGTAATCTGCCCACAATTTTTATTTTTGGGTACATGTAAAGTCAGGTTCTAACTTCATCCTAATTGTTCAAGTGTCCCAAAAAGATAATTTATTTTCCTATTGATTTCTATTGCTGTCTGTCAAGAATATATATCTAGATCTGTTTCTGATATATATATTTAATGCTATTCCTGTTTATTTTTACAAATACCACATCATCATACTTAACTATAGATTTGTCATAAGTCTCCTTGTTTAGTGGACATGGCTTTCTGGCTCATAAAATTCTACTAAAATCCCTCTTGGGATTGCTAGCAGAACTACCTCAAATCTGTAGATGTGTTTGGAGAGAGTTGGAATCTCTACCATAAAGAATGTGGTCTCTTCATTATTTAGATACTTTAAAATGTTTTAATTTTGCTACCATTTTCTCAATAATGACCTTTACACATCTCTTTTTAATTTTTTCTTTAATATGTGCATAGAATATGTTTATTGCTATTGGAAAGTGGATTGTTTGCAGACCTTGGGTTGGACCTTTGGCCTCCACGTGCTAGGCCAGCACTCCAGCACTGAGGAACACACCAAGCCCCAGGTGGAATTTTTAAAATTGGAATTGTTTCTAGCTTGAGTGTGAGTATGTGTGTATTACTTTTTTTTAAATTAAGATTATTGGTATATTTTAGGTACACAATACAGTTACATTCATTAGGATCTCATACTTTTACATGGTGTATCTTGGTTCTTATTTTTTACTTTGTGTTCTTACGCCTTCCCTTTTTTTTTTTTTTTTTTTTTGAGACAGGGTCTCCTCTCTAATTCAGGCTAACCTTCATTTTGCAGAGATCCTCCTGCTTCAGCCTAGAGTGCTGGGATTACAGGGTTCTACCACCATATCCCACTCTTTTTGGTTTTTGGAAACACTGTATAATCTCACTATGTAGCTCAGGCTGGTCTTGAACTCATGACATGTAGCCCATGACAGCTTTGAAAATGCAGCAATCCTCCTGCCTCAGCCTCCCAAGTACTGGGATTATAGGCATCCACTATCATGTACCACTATACCTGGCTTGCATTTCATTTTTTTTATTTGTTTTGGTGGTACCGTAGATCAAACTCAGGATTTTTTGCTCTTTCTTTCTTTTTTTTTTTGAAGCTAATCACAGGTTTATTGGTACAATCTAGGTATACAATACAATTACATTCATCATTGGGATTCTGTACCTTTACATAATAGGTCTTGATTCTCATTTTTTTCCCCTTGTCCCTGCCCTCCCTTCACCCCCTCCTCCCCTCCTCATTTACAAGCACTTTATTTCCATTTTTTCAGTTTCTCACATTTTTTCCCTCTCCCTTATTACCTTTCCCCCACCCTTCCCACTTTCCCTACACCTTTAGCCCTTTACTTCCTATTTCACATTATTAATTATCTCATTAGGATCCTGCGTACTATTATAGTTTTTCACACCAAAGAAACTATTCAGTATTTCATTTAAAGAAATCTCTGTATGAACATTAAAAATAGGGAACCCTAAAATAAAACTGCAAAGGAAAGTAAAAGAGAAAAGGCAATGATGTAACATTAAAATAATCCTTAATTCTGGAGATGAAAATGGTCCCTGAACATATTTAAATTGCTTCTCACTCCTATAGTCTTATTCTTTTTTTCATTATTTAGAGAATACTTTATTAGTTTCTGTAATCAAACCCACATAGATATGACCTTACATATTTAGTATGATGTGTTAACCCCTGTACACATGGAAAATAAATAAATGAACATTTCTAGATCAATGTGGTGGTCCATTTCTGTACAATGCCAACTCAACACAGTAAATTGGATGACTTTTTCCAAAGTTGGCAGCACCATTAGCTTCACAAAATTCAATTTATATATATGTGTGTGTATATGTGTGTGTGTGTATACACACACACACACACACACACACACATATATAAAGACTAATAATAGTATGTTATGCATCAATAGCAGCAACAGCTTTTTCAGGTTCTGCAGTCATCTGAACAAAATTATAGACATTCAGCACATTCCATTAAACAAAAAAAAAGAAAAGAAAAGAATAATATCCAGACAACAGCAAAATTCTGTTGCTGTTATGGTACCTGGCACCATTTTTTCTATTTAGCCTCTTAATCATCATCTGAAAAGAGAACATTCTAGAGTAATATCGTTAAATGTAGCTCTGATAAAGCACGGTCCCTACTACGTATCATAAAGCAGGTACAAGATATTTTACATTCATAAAGGTATGATACAGTACTGTCCTACATCAATAATACTAGATTCAGTTTTGGTTTGAAATTTACTTTGTCTGCAAATAAGATTGCTACCCCTATTTTTTTCTGAGCTCCTGTCACATGGAGAATTGTTTTCTATCTTTTCACTTTCAGTCTATGGGCTTCTTTTTGCACTAGGTGTGTTTCTTGTATACAACATAATGTTGGATTTTGCTTCTTATTCCATTTTGCCAGTCTATTTCTCTTGATTGGTGAGTTGAGGCCATTGACATTGCTGCTTATAACTGATATGTATTGACTTATTATTGACATGTTATTGGCCTTTTGTTTACTCATTTTACTTTTTCACCTTCTTTTAATTTCTTGCCTTGCCTGTTTGATTTGTTCTGTTAAGCCTCATGGTGTTGTTGCCTTCATTGTCTTTTTCTAGGAACTTGTTTAGAATTGCTTGTAGTTCTGGTTTGGTATTCATGTAGTTTCTCAGGTGTTCTTTGTCGTGGAAGTGTCTTATTTCCCCATCCATTTTGAAAGAG
>NW_022900928.1:98196895-98205100 GCF_012274545.1 Fukomys damarensis | reverse complement strand
TATCTGGGAAATTATTTCTGTTTTGAATTTTTCTAGAGCCTGATTGATCTGTTTTGTTACTTCCTGTGCTTTGAGTTCAGGGTGTCCTGGTGGTTCACTATCGGCCTTTTCATCCTCATTTGCCCTACTGTTTGCCATTGGTGAACTGGAAGTCTGTCCTTGTGTCTTGCTTAAGTGTTTTCTCATTTTAATTTTTGTTGTCAGACTGTCCTTGGTTTAATATCTGGATCATCACCCAAGTCTTCCTGATACAGTTGCACCCTAGCTTCTGTGTCTCTAATGACCCACAGACATTCTCATCTTTATAACATCAGAGAAAACAGCTCATCAAACAACAGCAATGCTTTACCCCAACTGATACAATCAGCAACACATTAAGATCAAGCACCACTTGGACACTGACTACCTGTGGTAGTCACTAGTCTATCACCTTTAAATCATTTGAATTAAATTGAAATCAAGAAGCAGTCCAGAACATGTCTGCAGTGAACAAAATTTTAATATAGTGTATTTGCCATTTAATGGCTCAGACAGAGTGAGGATGCAAGACCCCTGATCTCAGTTAGCTGATGGCTGAACCCCATGAAGCTGACTGACCTCGGGCTGCAAGGCCCAGATTGAGTTCCCCATCCTTCCAAACGGTTGAACTCCGCAACCTTCTATTGCAGGTTTCCCTCGCCCTTTCTTTAAAGATGTTCAGAGTTGGGAACTCAGAAAAATACCCTTGATGACCACCTCTGTCTTTGCAGAGTGGGTCCAAAGACTTGCACAGTCAGGAGGTCTGAGAGTGCGGGGGGGGCAGGGAGGCTTATGGGTGTTCAGGGGCACCCGCGCTGCTATCCGGCGTTTGAGTGATGGCGGTTGGATCGGGAGCTGGCGTGGTTCTCCTTCCCGCGGTGGATCGGGGCCCAGGCTTCCTCCCAGCGCTTGAGCGATGGCGGCAGGGTTGGGAGCAGGATTTTTGCTCTTTCAAGGCAGGCAGTAAAGCCTCTGAGCTAAATCCCCAGCCTGTTTTTCTTTTGGGGTGTTTTTTTGTTTGTTTTTGTTTTTGTTTTTGTTTTTTTGAGACAGGGTCTGACTATGTAGTTGAGTTGAGACTGACCTGGAACTCACTATGTAGCCCAGGCCGGTCTCGAACTCAGGGCAATCTTCCTGCCCCAGCCTCCCAAGTGCTAGGATTACACGCGTTTGCCACCACGCCTGGCTCAGCCTGTTTCATTTTTAAAATGTATCTGAAAAACCTACTATGTCTTCATGTTGTATTCAATCTTTAATTTATTTATAATTATGACTCTTACCAAGCACTATGGAAGAGAATTGTTTCTTGCTTTGTTTTCAAAGAAACACCATTTTTTATTTGTTAAAGGAAAACACAGAATAGTGTTCTGTAATATCCTGTGGAGATTTTTATACCCACAATGTTTGTGCTCTGCTTCCAGAAATCCTGATTTTGTAGGCTTACAGACAAGTAGTTTCTTGTTCTTTTAAACTATTTGTGTGGTTCTTTATATTCCTGTTTAAGAAGCACTGCAAGAGAAGTTCCTGAGTAGTGAAAGAGTAGCCATGGGGGAATGTTTATTTGGTGAGTGGGCATGTCATTTAAAATTATGAGGTGCTGGGCCAGGGATTTAGCTCAGCGATTTGGTGGTCTGCCTTGCAAGCGCAAGGACCTGAGTTCAATCCCCGGTACCAAAAAATAAATAAATAAATAGAAGTATGAGGGGCTATGCAAACTGTGATGTAGAAGTAGCATCAAATGTATACCTGAGTTGCTTCTGGATTTTGAATGCATTATAAAGAGTGGATGCTAAGAAAGGGCTCAAGAGTTGAGATGACGTGGTTTGGTTCAGTACTCAATATAGAATGTCACTTTGTCTTTCCCAGTTGGAGTCATTCGATGCCCAATTTGCAGCCAAGAATGTGCCGAGAGACACATCATAGATAATTTTTTTGTGAAGGACACTACTGAGGTTCCCAGCAGTACAGTGGAAAAGTCCAATCAGGTAAGTGTATATATACTTCCTGAGCCTTTCCTTCCCGCTTATCAATGAGGCAACCTAAAGAAGCTGAACTGCTTCAAAAATAAAAGTGTCAGGACAGAAGTTTCTCATTGGAGCCCTGCTTTCCCCTTGCCCTCCAAAGGAAGACATTATTCCATTTCTTTTACTTTGTTGCTGTGCACTGTCATTTAGATTTTTATTTTCACTCCTTTTTCATTTTTGTGTTTTTGTTTGCTTTTTGTTTTGTTTGTTTTTTGTTTTTTGTTTTGGTACTGGGGATTGAACTCGGGTCCTTGCGCTTGCAAGGCAGGCCACCAAACCGCTGAGCTAAATCCCCGGCCCTCATTTTTGTTTTTTGATGATAAATTATTTAATAATAAATGTGAAACCCATTATAGTGTAATCAGTAAGGTCTCTACTCATTTGTTTTGGTTTGTTTTGGTTTGGTTTTTCTGAGACAAAGTCTCACTATGTAATTCTGGCTGGCCTCAAACTCCCAGTGACCCTCTTGCATCAACCTCCTAGGTGCTGGGATTACAGGCGTGCACCAACATCCTCAGCTAGGTTTCTATATTTTTAAGCCTTCCTTTTCTACATGGTATTATTTTTGTTGATATTTTGTTTTGGTGCCGGAGGTCGAACTCGTGTCCTTGTGCTTGCAAGGCAGGTGACAGAACCACTGAGCTAAATCCCCAGCCTGATGTTTTGTTTTTTGAGATAGGGTCTCACTGTATAGTTCCAGCTGGCTTCAAACTCACTGTGTAATCCAGGCTGCCCTCCCAACTGGTGGCTATCCTCTTGCCTCAGCCTCCCTTATGTTGGAATTATAGGCATGTGCCACCTACCTAAAGTGTTGGATTTAGAGATCCAATGGAATCTTGCTTTTCTTTCCTACTTCTATAACTCACATATAGAAGTTGTTTTTGTTTCATTTTGGTTTTTTGGTATTGGGGATTGAACTCAGGATCTTGGGCTTGCTAGGCAGGTAGTGGCACTACTGAGCTAAATCCCTGGCCCTAAAACATTTTTATTGGTCTCTTAAATTGAGATGTCAGATCCATAAAGATAAGCTGTGGCACTCTAACAGGGGTTAGCCAGGCTGAGAATTATGTTACAGCATGTGCTGACTGCAGTATATTAGTCTCCTTGTGAGTTTTGATTCATTGATGATACCTGTAGCCCACTGGTGGTGAACCTATGGCTTCTGGGCAATTATCATTGAAAGCTCTAAAAGGTTCACCACCACTGTGATCTAGGCAGTTTCTTTCACTTAAAACAAGACAAAAGAAGGAACTACATCTGATTAGGGAAAAATGATCATTGGCTATATATATTAGAAAGTTTTGAAGTATACATGGTTTTTTTTTTGTTTGTTTTATTTTAGACACAAGGTCTTGCTATGTGTGTAGTTCAGTCTAGCCTTGAACTCACTGTTTAGCCTAGTTTGGCCTTGAATTCATGGTGATCTTTCTGCCTCAGCCTCCTCAGTACTGGGATTGCAGTCATATGTCACCATGACTAGTTACAAAGCAAATTTCTGTGCTTTTTGTTTCTTGAACTACAGGAATTTAGGGTTCACTTTATAAATTAACACTGTCATTACTAATTAAAATTCTTTGTGTTGTTTCACTGGTACTCATAACTTTCCCTAATGTGTACTTTCATCAAAAGCCAAAACAGATTTAACTGCAGAGGATAAACATTCTCATTGTTATGACATCAGCTTTGAAGAATGGAAACTGTTTGGGGTATAGTATGGTATATATGTTCAGCATGCACAAGGCCCTGGATTCAGTCCTGGCACACACACACCCCCTCCCAGTTGGTTTTATTTATTTGGATTTTTGGTTGGTTGGTTGGTTGGTTGGTGGGTTTGAGACAGTCTCACTATGTAGTCCAGATAGGCCTTGAACTCACAGTGGTCCTCCTGCCTCAGCCCCCCGAGTGCTGGGATTACAGGTGTATGCCACTATGCCTGGCTTCAAATTGGTTTTGGAGACCACCACATATGTACTATGTTCTTATTACCATTGGGTTGGCTTCTTTCCTCAGTTTTTTTGGTTTGTTTTTGTTTTTTTGAGACAGTGTCTCACTTCATTGTTCAGGCTGACCTTGAACTCCTGGTGATCCTCCTGCCTCAGCCTCCTGAGTGTTGGGATTAGAGGCATGTGCCATCATCCCCTGCCACAAGAGTTTGTGTGTGTGTGTGTGTGCGCGCGCGTGTGCGTGCATGCGCACCCATGCACGTGCACATTGTCAGGGATCAAACTCAGGACTTGTGCTTGCCAGGCAAGCATGGTGCTACTGAGCTACATCTGGCCCACTCCTCAGTCAAATTTAGAATTAGGGGTTTTACTTTCTTGACTTACATTTGGATCTCTTCTATACTGGAAATCTTTGTTCTTAATTGCATGGCCAATGATATTCTCCAGGACAAATCAGTATCTATTATTTATTGTAGGTTATATGATGTTAGCCTCTTTTTTTTTTTTTTTTTTTTTTTTTTTTTTTTTTTTTTTTTTTTTCTTGGTACTGGGGATCAAACTCAGGACCTTGTGCTTTCAAGGTGGGCATCAGAACCTCTGAGCTAAATCCCCGGCCCTATATGATGTTAGTCTTGATGCCATAAGGTACAATTTTAATTTAAAATTTGTTAACTAGATATAAAGTTGTTTTCTGAAAAGATGAAACTTTTTTATTAGTACATGTTTATGATACATAATAATTACATTGATCTTGGGGAATTGATACTTGTACTTGTCATAGCAATCATTTTACTTCTTGCCCTCATGTCTCTCGTACACCATTCCCATCTCCTCACAAGTCCACCTCCCTTTTTCCTATCATCTCTCTTTTATTTGGCTCTTTAAGTTGTTTATATTTTGAGTGTTTCAAATAAGAGAAGCCATATAATATTTAACCTTTGGTGTCTTGATTTATTTGACTTAGGAGAAAATTCTTAAAAGTGTTACAGAGGTACCAACTGTGGGAGGCCTAAATGTTGCACACTTAAAGGAAAGTCTTTGTGGAATTTCACCTCAAATATGAGGAGGATGTGCAGCTTGGCTGGTATGAGAGTCTGAGTGTTTAGCTTGGGGCCCAGGCCTCTGACACCTTGGTGTGCTGGTGGGAAGTGGAGTGTAATAAAGCTGGTTATACAAATACTGGAAACATTGCAAACCAGAGCTAGCTTGCTATAGGAAGGAACTGCTCTGTGGGGGACATGTGGCAGCATTGGCTGAAGATGTACACACAGAAATCATAAGCGTAAAGCTGGCTACAGGGATCAGCTTTCCACTTCCTGTGGCATTGTAGTTTCCTTCTAGCACCACTCATTGTTAGGAGCTAAAGTGAAACCAGCTTGTAAAGCATAAATATGGCTTACAGAATGAGAGGGTATGGAAAAGTGCAGCTGGAGCTGAGAGGAAATTGTAGAGTGTTCCTGAGAAAATAGAAAGCAAGAAAGATTGCAGTTGCTCCATGTATATACTGGAAGTATTCAGTAAAAGTATGATGTTTTAAAACTCCTTATAACAATTGTTTTGTGTCTGTGTGTGGTTAAACCATTATAAACCCCACCCCACCCCCACCTTTTTCACATTTAGGAATTTTAAAATTTTTGTTTGTTGGTATTGGGAACCTGTACCCAGGGCCTCAACATATGCTAGCTAGGCTGTTTCTCTTACATGAGAAACTCAAAATATAAATAATTTAAAGAGCCAAATAAAAAGGGGATGTTAGGAAATGGAAAGGTAGACTTTGTGAAGATGGAAAAGCAGATACAGAGGAGCATGATGGAAGTAAAAAATGATTAAGATGGAACATGTATATGTATCAGTTCTCTTAAGATGAATGTAAGACTGAGCTATATCCTCAGCCTAGAATTTTAATTTTTGAAATTTATATTTGTACAGCTACATGTAAAGCATTCATGTACTCCTAAAATAAAATCTATGAAATTGGGCATATTCATAGAACTTCTATCCCTGACTTATCTACCCATCTGCCTTATTTCCTCCCCACTTTATAGAAAAACTGCTTTTATAGTTTATTCCTCTATTGTTAATGTTCTGTATAATTTTAAATCATCCTACTTCATCCCATCTTCCTTAAATACGCAGTAGTATTTACATACACTTCCTGCTTTGCATTTTCTAATTTGCTTTATTACTAGAGAAATCCCCTGAGCAGTGATACATGGACATTCTTTATTCCTTTTGTAGCCTGTTATGGAGATTAGATTTTAGGTGACATCCTTATATGGGGGATAGTTGGCATTAAGGAAATAAATGAGGTCAGTTCCCCAATTCAACAAAAATCTCTAGAATCAGACGAAGGGCAGTAATAGATGGGATTCAAAAGGACATTCAGGGATGTGAGGACTGAGATTAATGAACAATCTACATGATTTCTAGGAAGCAGACATCAGCAATATCAAACAATATTAGAAAGGTTGAAGATAATTAAATCTGAGAAATGGTGGGTTTTGTGAATAGATTTGTTATCCAAGTAGCTGGAATTTGGCAATCTCTGAATTAATAGAATTTTTTTTTCTTCCCATCCACAAATAAGGTAGCAGAAATTAGCCAGATGTGCTGATGCATGTCTGGAATCCCAACACTCAGGAGACTGAGGCAGGAGGATTGCCGTAAGTTTGAGGCCAGCCTGCGCTGCTACAAAGTGAGATCCTGTCTCAAAAATAATACAAAAAACAAAACAAAAAAACAATCCAGAGGATAGCAAATATTTCTTATGGGTAGTAACTAATAGCCCACCTCTATGTAGTAGCTGCAGATTGAAATATAAGTTTTATCTCTTACTGCCCATACCCAGTACATCATCTGAACAAGCTTTGTTTATCTCCCCAAACTCATTCTCTTCTCATCTGCACTTCCATCAACCCTCACTGAAGCTACTGGAAAACCTAGTTTGTCTTGCTCTCCACACTGTAACAAACATTTTAAAATGCAAATCTGGCCATGCTACTTTCTTTCTTAAAAGCTTTCAATAGACTTCTACAAACAAAAATCACCACTGTCTATGACCCTGCTCAACGTGGCCCCTGCTTGCCTTGCCACTGGCTCCTCCCCCTGATAGACTCCTCCTTGATCTTAGCACTTCAGTCATACTTGCTTCCTTTCAGTTCTTTGATTTCTTGAGAGAGGGTCTCACTGTGTAGCCCAGACCATTCTTGAACTCACAGCAGTCCTTCTGCCTCAGCGTCTCAGAGTGCTGGAATCACAGGCATGCACTACCATACCTGGCTCCCTCCTTTTAGTTCTTTAACTCTTCATTGTTTTTCCTTGTTTGCAGCTTTTCATTCTGCCTAGAAGGCTTTTCATCTTGTAGTTTGTTGACTAAGCTTTCATATCTTGGTTGCTAAGAGGATGTTTTTAGGAATTGCTTTCCCTGGGTAGTCTCTCCTGTTGTTTTCCCTGCCTTCCAACCCTACTACAGTGAGAACAGTTTCTCCATCATGTGTATGCTTTTACGACTTCTCAGATATCTCCTTTCTCAGTAGTTTCATACTTGTAAAAATCTGTGCTGTTATTATTTGTTTGTTCTTTGGGCTTTTTTACGGCAGCAGGGATTGAACTCAGGACCTTGCGCTTGTGAGGCAGGTGCAGTGCCACTGAGCTAAATCTCCGACTCTGCTATTCACATTTTAAAGGTGACAAACCTGCTTAAGACCTACTGAGTCAGGGAAACGGATTTGAACCTGTGTTCTCCATCTGTGAAACTGTAGGTGTCATAAGGGCAAGAACTGTTTGCTCTTCCTGATTATTATAGCATCAACACCTAGCACAGTACCTGGAATAATTAGTATATTGAACTAAGGAGAAAATGTACCTAATATTTGTTTTCATTTATATGCATATAGTTTAGCACATCGTGTCAGTTTAAATTTACAAACACTATTGACCAATGATGTGACAAGCTTTTCATTTTTATCAAAAGTTTACCTAACGTGATTTTCTTTTTTAAATTATTTAGGTATGCACAAGCTGTGAAGACAATGCAGAAGCTAATGGGTTTTGTGTAGAGTGTGTTGAATGGCTTTGTAAGACATGCATTAGAGCTCATCAGAGGGTGAAGTTTACAAAAGACCATACTGTCAGACAAAAAGAGGAAGTATCTCCAGGTAATAAATTCATTCTTACATGTCCTTTTTCCTTTTTCACTGCTTTTTTTTTTTTTTTTTTTT
>NW_022900928.1:98188255-98196463 GCF_012274545.1 Fukomys damarensis | reverse complement strand
TTTTTTTTTTTTTTTTTTTTTTGAGACAGGGTCTTGCCATGTAGTTCAAGGCGTCCTTGAACTCACTCTGAAGCCCATGATGGCTCCTTAACTTGCAGTAGTCCTCCCTCAGCTTCTGGAGTGCTAGGATACATGCATGGCCATCACACTTGGCTGCAGTTTTACTTTACTATAGTTTTGAACAATAGTAAACATTAAATGTACTTTTTAATGCAAAGAAGTCAGCATTACATTTGGAATTTACCTATAGTATTGGTCAACACAGATCAGGTATAGAATCCTGTCTTTGTTTCATTTATGCTTTCAGCTCTTCTGATATCTTAATTTACTGTAACTACAGAGCATATTTTTTAAAAGTTATGTTTTCTTTTGGTCTTTGTTTTCTCTGTAAAGAGACAAGGGATGGGCCAAAATGTTTCATAGCCCTCTTCTGCTACTCTTATTGGAAACCTGCTTTGAGATATTTGCTTGGTTTTTTTGTTTGTTTTTTATTTTTTGGGTTTTTTTTTTTTAGTACCAGGGATCAAACTTGGGACTTTATGCTTGTGAGGCAGCCAGCACCACTGAGCTAAACCCCCAGCCCCATTTGCTTGATACATAGATAACCAAAGAAACTTTATTATTATTATTATCATTATTATTATTATTATTATTACATGAAATTTATATTTCTGGGTTTTCATTATTGCTTTTATTTATTTAATTTGTTTTTTTCTGGTACCAGGAATTGAACTCAGGACCCTGTGCTTGCCAGGCAGTTACCACGTCACTGAGCTACATCCCTGGCCCGATTACCTTGCTTTTAATATTAAATTCATAGATTTTTCCTTTTAATTTTGGTAAAATACATGTAAAAGTGAAAGCTCATTTATTCTTTCTTATGAAATGCTGAAAATATTTAGTATTGTACTATCTTTAATACTTAGTAGAGGGCCGGAGATTTAGCTCAGTGACACTGCCCCTACCTCAAGCACAAGGTCCTTAGAGTTTGATCCCTGGTACAAAAACAAAAACTTAGTGGAGTTAGTCTGTAGATGAAACTAGTACTTGTATATTAGTGGACTTAAGTGCAAACATCAAATTTAATAATCATGTAGTATTGTATTAATTTTCTTCTCTTTGCCTTCCTCCTATTGTTTCTGCAGAGGCAGTTGGTGTGACTAGTCAGCGACCAGTGTTTTGTCCCTTTCATAAAAAGGAGCAGTTGAAGCTTTATTGTGAGACGTGTGACAAATTGACATGTCGGGACTGTCAACTGCTAGAGCACAAAGAACATAGGTACCAGGGTCTTCCATTACATGTATAGATTTACGATGCGGGTCGTGCAAACTAAAGGACTACTGCCACCCAGCCAAATGGCTGTCTGCAAATATATTTTGTTTGGCTAGTAGCATGCTGGCTTGCAGCTGGATTTCTCTACTTTAGCATAGTTGACCTTTTGGGCTAGATAATTGTTCGTTCTGGGCACTGTTGTGCATTGTACTGTGATTAGCAGCATCCTCCACTTCTTCCAGCGTAATGCCAGTAGCACCCTCACATTCCTCTGTAGTTAACGACAATTAAAAAATGACTTTCAAATGTTTTTAGATGTTGCCAGTTGTCTTGTGGAGCACTGACATGCTCTTTTACAAAATATGGAATTGGTTGCTAGTGTTATAAAATATGTTTCTACATTTTTAAAAAAATCCAGATTTCTAGCTTTTTTCTACAACAGCTGTTGTATACTTTCATGTCAGCATCTGGTTGAAATGAACTTAGGGCTCTTTAGAATGAGTCTTGTCTTTCCCCATTGATTACAGTCTCCATCTGACCTCCATGGATATTTTGGAGTTAGCAGTCACTGATTTCAACCTTAAAATTTTTATTAATTGGTACACAGAATTACTTACGATATTCTGTGCTCCCACTAATGGCAGACTGGATAATTTGGACCAAGTATTCCAATGAGGACCAACAGAAAAGCCAGACAAAATTCAGAAATCATCTATATAATAAATTTTAGAGTTAAAGTAATAATTCTTGGTCAGGATTAGGTTGGAATAGGGACAGGGGGTGGTAGCTTTTATCCTTTTTGAAGCATTTGCTTTTCTTTCTTACTTTTTTTCCTTATCAGTGTTAGTGATCAATCTCTGGATCTCACACATGCTAGACAAGCTCTTCAACCCTGAGCTATATACTCCCAGCCCCAAGAATATTTTCATACACTCACAGGGCTGAGAAGTCCAAGTTTAGACTTAAGGGTGCATGAGAGATAAAGACTTCCTCTTGCCTTGAGTTGGAACCCTGTAAGTCTGTAAGTTCCTCATAAAAACTAAAGCTTAGCATCTAAAATTTTGTTATAATGAAAGCATGTTGCTATTGCTTCAAAATACCTGGTAAAGTCGAATGAAATCCTCCCAGGAGGAAGAAAACCAGCTAGGCCATAGATTCATTTAATAAAGAATTTTGCAAAACAGAATCCAGCACACAGAGGGAATCAGGAAGGCAAGGAAAGGAGACAATGCAAGCAAAACCTAGCAGATACAACAAACAGTGTCAAAAGCACCATCTTACAGTCAGTATGATAAAAGGCAAAGTGGAAAATTGGGGTGAAGAACTGAAAATTATACTGCATGGAAAGGATACAACTGAAGTTACAGTGACTGAACTTAAATTTAGTAAAAGGTTGAATAGATTTTTGATCTCAGTAAATGAGAATTGGTGAACTAGAAGAAAAAGTATCCAGAATGAAGCACAGTAAACAGAAGGTTAAAAAGTAGGAAAGATAAAAAAGTAATATAAAGTTCTAACATGGATGTAACCGACAACCAAGAAGGAAAGAAAAGAGATTAGGAGTGAAGCAGTTTTGACAAGATGATGTAATGGCAGCCAGCTTCAAATAGGGATGAAAGACATCAATCAGTGCATATTTAAGAAGGTCTTACAAACTCCAGCAGGATAATTAAAGTAGGATTTTTAAAGTACAGAAACAATAACCACAGGCCTAAAATTCTATACCCAGTGAGCATATTCTGTTTTGGTTTTGGTTTTGGTTGTTTTGTTTTGTTGGTTTTTTTTTTTTTTTTTTTTTTTTTTTGTACCAGGGAACAAACTCATGTCCTTGTGCTTGTGAGGCAGGTTGGCAGCACCACTGAGCTAAATCCCCAGCCTGGTGAGCATATTCTTTAAAAATTAGAGTGAATGTAAGACATTTTCAGACAAAGCGATTGTATCTCTGGTAAAACCTTTAGGTAGGAAATGCATGAAGAAATAAGAACAACCAACATACCCCACATATGAGTAGGTGACTATTGATTTAGGAAACAGTGTATTGTCTTACTGTGTGGCATGTATGCGTGTATAAGGTCCATACATACTCTAGGAAGAAGAGAAAAAGTAAAAATGTTAGATGATGGTAAGATCAGACATGAATTTTGTAATGCCTACAAGTAGTCAAAGAATAATAAAAATGCATATTAAGATAAGAGATGTATGGAATGATCAGTCAAAACTAAGCTAAAAAAGGAAGGCAAATCCACAGAAAGTAGATAAGATTAAAATAAAGTGTCAATTACAAAATTTTAGCAAACTTGGAGTGAAAGAATTTCCTATATCTCATTACTATCTATTCAAATATCTAGAAAACACCCCCCCACACATATCAGGGACTGAAGTTGGGACCTTGCACTTGCAAGCAGGCAGCAACACTGAGCTGAAATCCCCAGTCCTAGAAAATGTCATACTTAATGGATTAAGATTAAGAACAACGTAGGATAACCATGTCGATCATCTCTTTTAATAGTACATCATACTAAAGTCCCAGTGTAGTAAAGTGTTTAAAGGATTTTAAAAAGATTGAGTTCCCTAAGGAAGAATTTTTAAATGTCATTATAGTAGGTGATGTGATTATGTACCAAAGAAATCTAGCAGAAGTATTGAGTATTCCTTTTTTAATAACTCTGGCAACATTATTTATAGTACTAATGTAATTCATTTACACATTTCATATTATGTAAAGCGTATTTAGAAATACTGTATATTTTATGAAAAAATAGAAGTAAAACTATATATTATTTTCTATCTTCTAAGAGTTTTTGCATTATAGTGCATAGTTTGCTAAAGTAGATTGTCTTCACTTCCACGTTAATATGTATTTCCACGTTGTACAAGAGTGGTATGGAACTTCATCACACAGTACATCAGGGTCTTACCTCACCCGCCTCCTCAGTTTATTATGGACACAAATGGCTTTTTATTTTGTTTTTTTGGGTACCAGGGATTGAACTCAGAAACTTGCACTTGTGAGGCAGGTGGTAGCACCGCTGAGCTAAATCCCTTGCCCATTCAGAAGTGATCTTTAAAGTGTTTATTTGCAGTAAACTTTCAAATTTGAAACAAGTAAATAGTTAATAAATCTGCAAATATATCTTTGACCAGATAAAGCTGACAAATAAGCCTCCAAAAACCAAGTGATAGTCATGTCTTTCTTAAACTTCTGAAATAATTGCAAGTGTCCATCGATTTTTTTTTTTTTTTTTTTTTGAGACAGGGTCTTGCTGTGTACTTCACGCTGGCCTTTTACTGGATAATGCTTCTGCCTCAGCTACCCAAGTGCTGGAATTATGGACCTGTGCCACTGTGTCTGGCTTAGGACCCCCTCATACCCCTTTTTGACATTTTAAAAATAAGTACATATTTGCCATTCATAATGATCACATTCATCATAGAGAATTCATACCTGTACTTAATGTACTTAATGTTTTCTCTCCTATTCCCTTCACCCCTTCTTCCCCTCCCCATTTATAAATGCGGTTTCCATTTTTTTATTCTTTTTTTTAATCTCTTTTCCTTACCTTTTGTACATTTTCTTCCTACTTCCCATTGTCTGTCCTCCATTTTGCTCTTTATTTACCGTTTTGGTTTCTCACACAACAGAAACAATGTGGTATTTAAATTAAGTATCTGATTTACTTCACTTAACATTATAGTCTCAAAGGTGCATCCACTTACCTAAAAATAACTCACATTTATCCTTATTTGCAGCACAGCAGTAATCCATTGTATATAAATACATTTTCTTTATTCTTTCATTTGTTGATCAGCATATGGACTGTGGAAACAGTGCTGCAATAAACATGGATGTGCATAAATCACTGTTATGATGCTTCTAACTCTTTTGGGAAGACAATATAAAAGGGTCACAACATAATATATAAGGGATACTTCATCAAAAGTGTGTTCATTTCAGATGCCCACTTTTGGATTGGATCTTTAAATGAGGGGGGTTCTGATTTTTTAAAGTTACTTGTATATTTTAGATGTTAGACCTTTTAGACCCCTTTCTTGACTAATAAATTGAAAGGGAAAAGCTATATTCTAGTGTATGGTATTTTAAGAGATTATTATCTATATCTTTTATAATCTCTTTCTGATAGCTTTTTAACTTTTGGATTTTCCCTCATTTTATACAGATTTATTATGAAACTTCCTTTCTTTCTTCAGATACCAGTTTATAGAAGAAGCTTTTCAGAATCAGAAAGTGATCATAGATACACTAATCACCAAACTGATGGAAAAAACAAAATACATAAAGTATACAGGAAATCAGATCCAAAACAGGTAAATTTGCATTTTGGTATTCTAACAAATCATTTTATAATGTGTACTCATTTTTGGAAGAGAATATTTTTCTTGGCTCAGTATCAAGTTAAGTAGTAATCTATCCAGTGACTTTTAACAGTATATGGTTGATAAAACTTTTCTAGAAAGTTTGAATTAGAAAGTATTTTTTTTAGGGTTGAGGATTTAGCTTAGTGTTTCTGCTGCCTTCCTTGCAAAGTGCAAGGTCCTGAATTCTATCTCCAGCACAAAAGGAAAAAGGGGATAAAAAGGAAGTATCTTTTTGAAACATGAAATTTTAAGTGTTATAATAAAACAATGGTAATTGCTTATTTATCTGATAGGTATTGATAATTTATAATTATCTTGTGTTTCCCCATTTCAAAGAAATGCCAATATTTAAACACAATCAACCAATTTTTCCAGTATTGCAAAACAATTAAACATTTGTTTCCCCCACTGTGGGTTGAAACCAGTACTTTGCACTGAGATACATCCCAGATCTTATTTACGTTTTATTACTCACTAAGTTACCAAGTTGCTCCAGCAGGGTTTGAACTTGTTACCCTCCTGCTTCAGCTTCTCAGAGTTCTGGGGTTATAAACATGGGCTACCACTGCCCAACTTAATTGCTATTTTAGGTTTGCTGAAGTTTGAGATTCTTCCCCTGGGTTGTTGTGTTCTTTTAATTGAAAAGAGGTAGAAATTTAAGGTTAGGAGGAGAACTGGGATTGTTTACAACTTATATTCATTGCCTGATACAGTGTAAATAGTTTCTAGATATCTGACAGACTTGTTATGTCTGTTGGCTTTCAAAGAACAAAATCAAAGGTGCAAAGGTGTACATCTCAGAATTCAGTGATTAGGAAATAAACCCCTAACTTTGGAGGAGTGTATTGTCTAACCCCCTTCTTATCCCATTTGGGACACATGGGCAAATTTAATTACCATCTTAACACCTGTGAACTCCTATTTCCCTGTTTGTTTTTTAATTTATTTTGCATAAAAAAGCCACATGCCACTGCCTAAATAGGTCAAGGAATGATTAATAGAGTCAGAACAAAAGAGGCCTTGCAAGGGTTTTGAATTTTATTGGGAAAGTTGTATCTGTCTTGAGGTTCATCTTTCTTTTTTTTTGAGGTTCATCTTTCTTAAGACAGAGCATCATAATGTTTGTTGTTGTTGTTTTGGGATTGAACCAGGGATCGAATCAGGACCTTTCACTTGCAAAGCAAGTGGTGGAACCACTGAGCTAAATCCCCAGCCCCATAATATGCTACTCTGAACATTTTGGAACATCGGTGGAGTTTGATAATTTGGGAATTTTTTTTTTTTTTTTTTTTTTAGCTAATTTCCTGTAGTACCTGATTTCTTTAAAAGAGATTCTTAAATATGATCTTAACTTTTCATCCATGTCTTAGTATTTTTATATAATTATTTCATTACATAAGTCATTATGTAATGTATTGATGTCATTATACATTGTATTGTATGTCAACATTATACTGTATTGTGTGCCTTTTAGTTCGTCAGCTTTCTTTTCTTTAAAAATTTTTTCCCTTTTAAAAAAAAAAATCTTTGGCTTTCACATAACTTTAACCAACCATGATTTCCTTTACCATATACTAATCAGAATAGTATATTTTGCCAAATACAATATTGATAGGTTTTAAGATTTTATGATTTTAAGTAGTGAATGAATGAGGAGATATAATCAAGGCATTTCTACCATCTAGTGGCAAAAAGTAGGAATTATGAAATAATTTTAAATACAAGATTATCCTGTTTTCTTATTCTTCAGTTGTATATATGATATGAGCTGTGAGTTCAGGTTCACTTTTTCCCCCCAGTTGGTGCTTGTTCAGTACCCAGGGTCTTGTGGTGCATGCTAGCCAAGCCCCCTGCCACCCGACTGCATTCCCAGGTGAAGGTTTACTGTTAACATCTATATGTCCATTTTTTCAACACCACTTGTTGCAAAGACTGTCTTATCTGTTCAGTTGCTTTGAACAATATGCCAGTTCATATGCCTAAGGTCAAAGTGTCATGTGTACTCTGTTTTTTTTTTCTTTCCTGCCTCTTAGTTACAGTGAATATAGCAAAACCAGTGAATATAGCAAAACTTGCTCAGAATCATAGTTTTTTTTCATCTTTATAAATCCTGGTTTAGTTAGTACACTATTCATTTCAGTATATTATATTGTTTTGGGTGTTACCATAATCTTCCACAACCATGTTTTCGTCTGTTATATTCATTCTCAAGAGAGTTAGTGTAAAGGGAAGGACTCTGAAACAAATATTGAGAGAGCTGATAACATTTTGGCCTAATTTAGACATTAAAACATCAATTTTAAATGTTGCAAGAAAAAAATGTGCCTCGGATTTTCAGATATTTTTCTCCCCTTCATTTATTTTTCAGAATAATTGAAGTGAACCAAAATCAAAAGCAAGTGGAACAAGATATTAAAGTTGCTATTTTTACATTGATGGTAGAAATAAATAAAAAAGGAAAAGCTCTACTGCATCAGCTAGAGGTGAGTTACTTCTGTAGTCATTCAACATAGTATTTCTCTCTCTTTCTTTTTCTTTTTTTTTTTTTTTTTTTTTTTT
>NW_022900928.1:98112855-98188155 GCF_012274545.1 Fukomys damarensis | reverse complement strand
TTTTTTTTAGTTTTTTAAAATTTTTTTTTTTTTTTTTTTTTTTTTTTTTTTTTTTTTTTTTTTTTTTGGTGTGCCAGGGATCAAACTCAGGACCTTGCATGCTTGCAAGGCAAGTGCAGTGCCACTGAGCTAAATTCCCTGGCAACATAGTGTCTCCTAATGTGTTTGTCACCTTGAAGTCATATCATAGTCTTTTTCATATAATTATTTCCATTTATGACTTACCCAATATTTTTCTCCATTATGGAGTCTTCCTTTGCCAGGCTCTGCATATTTATAGCTTCATGATGTACTCTGAATGTCTTACTCCCCATTGTTTGCTTCATAGCACAAAATACAAAGCTTTACTTGTAGATCTGCAAATGTTGAGAGATGAGTCATCATAGAAATTCATTGAAATGACAGCTTTGCGTTGCCAAAGGGATAGAGTTAAGTGAAATTTTCTGGAAATACACAGTGTTAATTATATTTAGTTCTCAAATACATACAATTATGTACCACATAATCATTATCAGTGTACTACATGTATAACAGTGGTCCCATAAGATTGTTTTGTATAGTGGCCCATCATGGCTGTTTTAGCTGTGGTGTTCACACCATGATGAAATTGCCTAATGACACATTGTAATATATGCATGATTGTACATTTAACCTTGTAAGAACTTAGGTAAAACAATGTAGGTCCTGCCCTCAACATTTTATAATCTACATCTGAAAGCAGCACATAGGGAAAAGTGTTGAAGGGAGTTAGTTCAGAACAGTTGTTTCTAATGGTAAGGGGAAAAAAACGTTGCTATCTTCATCAGCCTTTTTAAACACATGAAGGTCAACACCCAGAGTCCATCTTTGACTTTAAATATTATAAGGTTACAACTTCTAGATAGTATGTTAATATTTACAAATACCATTTGGATGATCTTTGGGTTTTTTTTTGGGGGGGTATACTGATGCAGAAAAAATTCATGGTTGCAAAGCAATTTAGAATGAGAAGAAAATAAAATAATTCAAGTATTGAAGAATAGAGGAAAAATAAGACTTGCAGAAATACCTTAGTTCAGCCTCCATAAGGTACCTGTCAGAATGTTCTCTCCCTTGTGGGAAGTCATAATTATTTACATGGTCTGTTAGCCATACAGGAAACAAAGATCAAAATCCATTCTTTTGAAAACATATTTAGAAGGAAATACTTTGGTGGAAGGAAATGAGACCACATTTATATATAGTTAATTTTGTTTCTCAGGCTTCTGCAATTAAAAAAAAAAGACAACACATGTAAGCAGAATTTGAAGTTTTCAAAGCTCTGCTTAATAATTGTCACTTTTGTTGTCTTAGATTAGTGATTCATATACACTGTGACTGTACATCAGAATCACTTGGAGAACTGTTAAAAATGATAAAGAAATAGAGATAACCACACTGTTAAACCTTAAAAGTAAATCTCATCATCAGTATTATTTTTAATCAACTTTAACGTTAAATTGCACCTTTCTAATATCTATTTCTCATATCCATTCTTCAGGTACAGAATTTTTTTAAAGGCAAATAAATTATCAATTTTGGTTGCTAACACCCAAATAGTTGTTACTGTAAAAGACCAAGGCACTAGGGCTTATGCTTTTCAAATTGAGAAATTTGGGGGGGGGGCGTGTGCTGGGGATCGAACTTGGGTCCTTGTGCTTGCAAGGCAGGCGCCGGAACCACTGAGCTAAATCCCCAGCCTTGTTTTTCAAATTGAAACTCCCCCAAAGTCAACAAATTTCTATTTTCTTCGGAATGTTTCTGAAAAGAGAGGGTTCACAGAAGTCTTAAATTCCCTACTAGTAAATTATTTTCTCTCTGAACTTCAATACAAAAAGGCATTGACTGTTAACAATCTCTTAAATTGTCATTCAGTTTAGGCTGTCATGATATCCAGATTTGGAACTGACGAGAGCAAGTATCTTAAGTTAACCCTTTATTAAAAATGCAAGTCCGTGTTGGAGTGTAGCAATTTTAGTTTTCTAATTTGTCTGAGCCAGTAGAAAGTTCCTTTCTCTTCCCCTTTCTCTGCCAGGTCAAGGAGGAATTTTTTGGTTGCCTTTCTGAGAGTGCATTAACACAATTATTCATTATATCTGTTGACTCCTGTGATAATTTTCAGCAGACAGAAATAATATGATTGGGTTGGTTTTGGATACACATAAAAAGAATAAGAGTTTACCACACAGTGGGACTCTGGGCACAAGCTTGTTGCAGTTGAGACTAGGACCCCTGAAAGGTGAAATCAAAGATGATTAAGCCATGTAAGTGATAACTTTACTAGGTTTCTGGATGGTACATGTATTGTGAATGTTGAACTTCATTTACTGTATTATAGGTAATGCATTCTTTTGTGTCTCCCTCTTGCCCCCTTTGTATTGAGGATTGAATTCCAGTCCTTCTCATTGTGCTACATCTCCATCCCCATTTTTAATGTTGAGGCTAGGTCTCCATAAGTTGCCATGGCTGGGCTGGATCTTGCTATGTCCTGCCTCAGCCTCCCAGAACAGAATGTTAAGATAACAGGTGTGAGCCACCAAGCCCTCTGCTTTTCTCATGGCAGTCGGCATGCATACAGAAGAAACTGTAAAGCCCAGAATATGTAAAACCAGACTGGGAAGCAAAGGGCTGAAGGGTTGAGAGGCAACATTTTTGTTGTTAAGGTGAAAATGATCCTTTTTACTATGGGAGAAAACATTAAGAATATTTTAAATGTTGTTAATTGAATCCATTGAAAGGGTGATTATTTTCATTTGTTTACCTGAATATGACCATTGAAATGAACTGGGTGCAGCGGCTAATTTTGAAACTTTACCTTCCCTTTAGAGCCTTGCAAAGGACCATCGCATGAAGCTTATGCAACAGCAACAGGAAGTGGCTGGGCTTTCTAAACAGCTGGAACATGTCATGCATTTTTCTAAATGGGCAGTTTCCAGTGGCAGCAGTACAGCATTACTTTATAGCAAGCGACTGGTAAGATACAGTATAGTATTTAACATTCTGTAAAAATGTACAGCAAAACAGTAGTCATTGGAATGCTTAACATTTTGAAATGAGCCACATGCGGTGGTGTATGCCAGCACTCCCAACTATTCAGCAGGCTGGGGCAAAAGATTGCTTGTACTGAGAGTACAAGGGCAACCTGGGCAATGCCACAAGACACTGTCTGCAAAAAAATACGTTCAGAAATGCACACTAGTTATTTATGCTTGAGTGCCTTTTACCTGTTGCTAATTTCAATCAAAAATGTTTAACTGGCATGTTTTTGGTATACTTTCAGTTTTAATCTGTGTTCTTTTCTATTTACTGTCTTCATGGCAGTTGAACTTAATACAAATAATAAATAATGATAGTAAACATTTACTGCTCACCTGTAGGTTCCATGGTCTGATTCTAAGCATTTTCCGTGGTGAACTACTTTGGCCATAATTTGAGTGTGCAGTCGTTGCATGTCACCTGGGAATGTTGCATGGTACCAGGCTGTGTGTTTCCAACACACATCCTGGTGCAGATGTTCTTAATCCAGGGAGACTGTTAAATTTTTAATAAACTGAAGCAAAGCAAGATTTTTTTTTGTTTTTGTTTTTTTTTGTACCAGGGAATCAAACCAAGCAGGAATTTTTAAGAATGCTTTTATGTCTTGACTTCCAATGGCAAAGTTTCTTTTTGACGTTTGCTACTAAAAGCACAGAGACATGCTGTGAAGTGTAACACCCAAATCAGTTTTTTGTCATCTAGTCTATTTTTTGGAGCAAAGTGGCAGAAAGTTTCTGTGTAAGTTTAAATACAGAAATATTGTTCTGTTTTTAATTTGGTTTTGGTTTTTTGTTTTGCAAGTACTAGGGATTTGAACCCGGGGCCTCCGGCATGCTAGGCAAGTGCTGTACCACTGAGCTGCATCCCACCCCTGGAAATGAACATCTGGAAAGGATTTTACAAAGCAGGCTCAAATACTGAGTGGCTATTTGGATACTGATTTGTGACTTTCTAAAATTACTCCTAATCATGAATTATATTCAAGTTTTATGAATTTTTTTCCTCTTAAAATTACCATGATAGAATTTCAATCCTGAATCTTTTGTTCTTGACTGCTTTGTCTGTGGAAAAACATTAATGCATACCTCTGCTTCTCTGTAACTTACATTTTTCTGAAAATCAAAAAAGAAAGAGAAAGTGAGAGAACTGATTTATTGTTTTATTTTTTCAACTTGACCCATAATGATTTTGGGGTGGGTACCAGGGATTGAACTCAGGACCTTGTGCTTTTGAGGCATAACCACTGAACTGAATCCCTGGCCCAATAATGAATATTTTTGTGTGTGTATATAAGATAAATTCATATAATTAGATAAGCATTCAATCAACTATATCAATTAAATTTTTCCCTTATTTCATTTATGATTATCATGTAGAAAAAAATAGCAATGGAATCAGTCTCTGGAAATGATGGAGATAGTTCTTTGTATTACTCATAGGGGGAAATGAGCAATTGCACATAGGGATAATGTGTCCAAAGGCTGAGCTGAGAACAGATGCAGGGCTCTAGTTTTATATATGTTGCAGAGGAGTGTTGGTCTACCTAACAGTGTGCAACTTGTAGACAGAGGCAGTTAATCAAGCTGTAACTGTTTTGTACTTTAGCATATCATGGTGGCCTTGATCAAGTAAAAACAGGATCTTACGAGAACAGGAGGTTGTAGAACCTTACCTAAAGGGACAAAGTTAGTTAATTTTGTTTGAAATATAACAAGAACAACAGCCATAGAGAGGGGGAAGTCTAAGGGCAAATTGCTTAGGTTCGGAAAATTTGTTTCTCCTTCTCTGTTAAGTCCTGCTTTAAGGCCATGTCACAGAAATTAAAGGGTATGGAATATTGCTCAGTGGTAGATGGCCCAGGGTTTAGTCACCAATACCAAGCACACATGCGCGCGCGCACACACACGCACACACACTCACAGCACAATTTTGTGGGTTTTTTTTCAAATATTTAGAAAGATTAAGAATCACTCCAGAGTTCTTATGCTTATAAATATAGCCATATTTACATACAGTCCTTTAAATGATGGATTTTATATGCTTTTTCAAAACTAAAAAATACCCACAGGTCTTAAATTTCAAGCTTAGACGACAACTCTTTAAGAAAATTTTATTTTATATATTTGAGGAATAAAACATGTTTTAATATACATAGTAAAATTACTACAATGAAGCAAATTAACATTCACTTGCGCATATTAACATTCAATGAATATAGTTCTCATGCTGTACCTTAGATCTCTAGATTTACTCATCCCACCTAACTGCAAATTTATAACCCTTGATTTACTTCTCTGTGTTATCACCCCCTCCTCCCTGTAACCACCATTCTACTTTGTTGCTTTGTATTTTGGCCCCCCAAACCCGAAGTCCATGGGAAAACATTTAGCAACTAGTGGACCCTTGACTTAGGAACTCCATTGATTCCGGAGGGCTGGTTGTAACTTATGTTGATTGTAAGTCAGTACAAATGAGATCTAGATGTTTACCTGGGTGCACACAATAGATAATAAGAGGTGGATGAATCTTCCATTCACCTAATGAACCCAAGTTGTTTGTGTGTCATGCTGGTCATAACTTGAGGGTCCACTGTATTCTTTTTGTGTATGGCTAATTTTACGTAGCATAATATCTTCGAGGATCATGCATGTTGTCACAAATGACAGGATTTCCTTTTTAAAGGATAAATAACCTTTATGTGATATTAATATGTATACAGGTCACAGTTTCCTTATTCTTCCATCAGTGGATATTTCAGTTGTTTTTCTGTCTTGGCTATTATGAATAATGCTTCAGTCAACATGTAAGCTCAGGTATCTCTACTAGCTGTTTTCATTTCCTTTAGGAATATAGCAAGCAAAGGATTTGCTGGGTCACGTGGTAGTTCCACTTTGAATTTTTTCCATTATGTTTTCTATAATGGTTCTGCCAATTTATATTTCCCAGACAGTGTACAGGTTCTCTTTTTCTCCCAGTTCTCACTTATCACCTCTCATATCTTTATTGCCACTTGTAACAAGTGTGAAGTGTTACCTCATTGTGAGTTTGTGATTCTTTGCTGATTGGTAATGTTAAGCTCCTTTTCATATATCCATTGTCTTGGGAAAATGTCTGTTCAGATATTTTACCTATATTTTTAATCCGGCCACTTGGTTTTTGCTGTTGTGTGGGTTTCTTATATATCTTCAGTATTAACTCTCACCAAACAGATGGTTTACAGATATTTTCTTTGAGTTTTTAGGCTGCCTTTTACTTATTTACTTTGCGTGCTGAGACATTTTAGCCTCTAGGTAGTTTTATTTTTTCTTTTTGTTGCCTGAGCTTTTGGTGTGATAACCAAAAAAAAAAAAAAAAAAAAAAAAAAAAGAAAAGTCATTGCTAAAGTAGGGCCAATATCAAGAAACTCCTTTATGACATCTTTTGGAAATGCATCCCTCACCCTTTTAAAAATTTGAGATAGGTTCTCAACAGTTACACAGAATTCAGCCTTTTCTTCCTTCTACCTCGTACACACACAGTTCTAGGATCACAAGTGTATGCCATTAGACCCAGTGTCAGGGCTAAGCCTCCTGAGGAAGAACCAGGAGGGGTCTGTGCATTTGTCCTGAGTGAGTTCCCCTCAAGATAAAGAAAGGACATGGAACCAATCATCAGCAAAAGAGCAGGAGAGCCAGAGCTGCTTGTCTTTATTCCTTATGCTCTGGCCGTTATCAGACATAATGTCATTGCTGAAAAAGAACAGCTATGTGTCCTTGCATGAGCATACCGCACATACGTGATTGATTTATGGTTAGATAAGTAAGCCTTGTGTACCTGCGCTAACAGTGGCATCATATCCTCAAGCGGCCTTAAAACACCTGGGCTTTGATATTTCTTGTAGCGGCTCCTTCACCCAACTAGCACACAGATATAATGAACCATTATTTATTTTCTGTACTAACCAGGCTTTATGGCACTTAAAATTATCTAAGCATGCATTAGGAGGTTTGTGAAGTATAATGGTTTACATTTTAGATGGGTGATAAATCATTTTGGTAGCAAGAGAATTCTAACTTGTGTACTGAATGACAATAAAATATAAAATAAAATTTTATTTCATTGTATGGGATAAGGAGCCATTTTGGTACTACTTTTAGACTTGCTACAACTTAAGAAAATAGATACTTCGTGTCTGAGTTAAAATAAAATCTTATTTTAAAAATGCATATAAAGCATAGAACCTCAAGGGCAAAGAAGTATTTTGCCCTCTTTTTTTTGTACTGGGGATCAAACTCGGGACCTTGCACTTGCAAGGTAGGCAGTGGAACCACTGAACTAAATCTCCAGCCCTTCCTCAATTTTCTTTTTAACTAAAGCTAATTTCCTTCTAAGGAAGTGCTCCCACTAATTATTTTTTCTAAGCAAGAAATCTTAACATTATTTCATTCCCACACACTAGATATAAGAGATACAAAGTATTAAATTAGTAGTGTATCTGCGGGAGGAAAAATACAGTTTTAAAAAGAATATAGACTAGGAAGTGTCTTTTTCCGGAGTGAAAAGAGGCATCAGCACAGTGACTGAGGACACAGAGTAGTGAAGAGGATTGGGGGCTGCACAAGCAATCAGCCAGTGGCCAGAGATGTGAAGCGCTGAGGGCCAGCAGAGAGGTGGTAAGAAGGAATAGACCATACCCTTGGGGCTCTGATTATTTATATCTGTCAAATAATAAATGGATTAAGTAATAGATAATTGCATTGAAAGTAATAGCAACCAAATTTCCAGAGAGCACACATCAAAGCAAGACCAGAAAATGTTAGATTGGAATTGGAGGCATAAGTATGAACAAGTTTTATTTTATTCATGTATATATGCCGATAGATGCAGAACTGTTTGTAGATATATATTTGTTCATCTGTATGTTTGTGTGCTACACCCTAATAGCAGTGAGCCCAGTGTCCTTCCAGATACCTTATTTCAAAACTCCAAGGAAAGGAGGGAAAGTACGAGTTGTGCCCTGAACTTACTTACTTTTTATTTATGGAGGTAGAGTCTGAGTACTTGGGACTACAGGTTTCCAGAATGTCTCTATAGATCAGAAATTAGGGAAATGCTTAGAAAATCTCAGGCACATTTCAGCGGGTCCAGGATCCAACCTTCTAGGCATGTAAGTAACAAATTGAGGGATGAAGAGTTGGTGATGTAATATTGTGGTTTTTTTTTTTTTTTTTTTTTTTTTTTTTTTTTTGGTTTTTTTGAGGCAGGGTCCCACTATGTAGAGACTGACCTGGAACTCACTATGTAGACTAGGCTGGTCTCGAACTCAGTGATCCTTCTGCCTCAGCCTCCTGAGTGCTGGGATTACAGGTGTGCACCACCACGCCCAGCTTTAATAGTGGATTTTAATGCTTTGAGTAAATAGAGATATACATCAATCAGTAAGAAATAAGTCAATGGAGGGAGAGGTTGGTGACAAGATGTTAAGCAGTGAATGTGGAGGGGGCTGATAGACATTTTTTTGGCCACTGTCATAGAAGTACTCTAGAAGGAACAGTGGATTGTGACGTAGTCTTGGAATACCTCTTCACAAAATAATAATTAGTTATGGGGGTGACTTAGGTGCAGCAAAATTGCATGTGGCAGGACAATTTGTTATACTGTGTTCCCTGATACATCATTTGTGGGGTTGTTCTTAACAATGAGTGATTTCACCGAGTCTTATCAGGAAGAAGTATCAAATCACACCCCCTTGAAATGTATCCTACAAATTGTAAGTTCTAAAATCTTGAAAGCCCAGCAAAGACAGGAGGGAAGAGAAAGACTGGGGAAACTAAGAGTTGACAACTGACTGCAGCTTTTATTCCTTAATAGCATGACAGAGCAGAGACAGTACTGGGCTAGGTAGCATTTGATCAACATCTTTGGAAGATAGTGTGTAGTAATACAGTTGTTTTCTGAATTTGAATTTACTAATTATGTTAGAAGATCTTTGCTACAGAATATTCATACTGGAGTGTTTCTGGAAGGTACAACTTTTTGTATGCATCTTCTCAAAAGGTTTAGGCAAACCAAAATATGTTAGTAATAACCTGTGACGTGTAGGAGCAGCTGTGTGGACTTTGGAATAAAGGTGATAGAATTGGGGAATCTGAATCAAGGGAATATGAGTGTTTTAAACATTTATCTACAATTTGAAATTATTAAAAATATTAAAAGGCTATTATCAAAAAGATGAGAAGAGTTGGAGATGTTGGGAAAAAAAAGGAAGTCCTTGGAATTTGTTCCAAATTAGCGTAGCCATTATTGAAATATAAATATATATAAATGTTCTCAAAAAACTAAAAATAGAACTGACCTGTGCTCCAGAAATCCCACTGCTGGTTATAGATAGGAAATGGAATTAGTTTGTCATAGTTTATGGCAGTGCTATTTATAATAACCAAGATATGGAACCAACTCAAGTATTTGCCAACAGGTTAATGGATAAGAAAATGTATACGCCACATTAACAGGAAATGGATAAAGGAAAGTATATGGCCACAGTGCAGTACTGTTCAGCCTTTACAATGAAGGAAATCCTGTGTGTTAGTTCTTTTTCTGGGTGTAACTCACTACCACATTGGGAATTTACAAAGTATTAAAAGCTTTGTTTGGCTTACAGTTCTGGAGACTGGAGGAGTCCAAGGTTTAAGAGGCTGAGTTGGAGAGGTCTTTGTTGTTCGTGAGGACTCTACTGCAGTGTTCAGGGTAGCAAAGGGCATCACTAAGTGAGAGCAGAACTATACTGGTTCTCTTTACAGACCTCTTAATGTAAGCCACTAATACATGAGTGGAATAATCACCTCTCCAAGTTGCCACCAGTTAATATCTCCAGCAGTTTTGGTGGGGACCGCAGACCATAACATCCTGTCAGTTGTGACACCTTGACAGATCTAGAGAGCATTGTGCTAGGGGATGTCAGCTGGTACAGAAATAGGTACAGCATGATCTCACTTGTTCATAAAAAATTGAATTTATAGAAGCAGAAAATAGAACGGTGGTTAACAGGGGTAGAGAGTACCTGGGAGAGATGTTGATGATCTAAGGATATAAATTTCAGTTAGGAATAAAAGAGGAAATCAGTTTATTATATAACATAGTCAACTATACATATACTTTTTGGCAGTACCAGGGATCAAACTCAGGACCTTGTACTTCCAGGCATGTCTGGCACCACTGAGCCACATCCCTAGCCCTAGTACAGTGTATTCTTAAAACTGCTAAGAGCAGATTTTAAATGTTCTCACCCAAATATAAGTATGTGAGGTAATGCACATGTTAATTAGTTTAATGTTGCCATTTCATAATATACACATTTCAAAATTATTTTACATTATAAATGCACACAGTTTCTGTCAATTATAATAAAAAATTTAAACATAATAAATGACCAAATTGTAGAAGCTGATAAAATCATGTGGCTATTTACAAATGAAAGTTCTTAGAGTAATTCTTTTGGTTAATATATTATGAGCTTCACTTATAGTCAGGATTGTTAGAGGATGCAAGAAAGGAAGAGAGGGAGGGAGAGAGCCTTGGGTGGGGAAAGGCATATAAAAGTATTGAGTGCTCAGCCACACAGTCTCCATCATCCCCAAATCAGTTATTTTTAGCCAGAATTTGATAAAGAGAATGCTGCAGTTGAAGCAAATTTATGTACTCAACAATTACTTACTGAATGCTACCATGTAGCAAGTAAATTCTGAGTATTGAAGGAACAGAAAACAATCTTTGCCCTCAAGCAAGTGCATTTTAGAGCAGAGAGATAGACAACAATAAAATAGGTAGATTCTTATATACTGAAAAGTTCTGAGAAAAGTAAATTGGAGGAGGAATCTGGGAGCATTGGTGTGAGGGATGCAATTTCAGGTAGGGGAGAAACTATGAAGTGGGTGATTTTGACAGCTAAAGAAGTGAAGAAACAAGCACACATATGTTCAAGGAGACAGTTTCTGCCAAGCATAGAACAAATGCCAAAATTAGGGTGGGAGCTTTTATGATGTGGTCTCCAAGGAGGCCTGAAGGTTGGGTCAGCGGAGTACAGTAGCAAGTTGGGTCTGAGAAGTAGCGGAGGGCAGATAGCACAAGTCTTGTACTTCACTACAAGGACTACAGTCTGAGCAAGATGGGAAACATGGAGCGGTTTCAGGACAGGTGTGGCATGATATATGATTTACTAGCTGCTGTGTTGAGATTCCAGCATAGATCCCCTGAGGGCAGGAAAGAAATACGGAAAACCAGTTAGAACTTACTTTAATACAGATCTTTTCTGGAGTGGTAGCTAGATTGTTCAAAGACCTTGTAAGAGTATGGTCACATTATCCATAGATCTTAAATGGAGAGCCAAGAAGATTTATTGAGAGATAGAATGTGTAGTGATGAAATGGGTTAGCGTTACAGCAAAAATGCAATATATTTTGAAAAGAATATTTTGTACTTTTATAGCCTATAGATAATTGTTTATTTTGTGTTATACATACCAGACTGTTTCTAGGTTTACTGATACTCAGTTCCTTCTGTGCTTTCTTCTAGATTACATACCGGTTACGGCACCTCCTTCGTGCAAGGTGTGATGCTTCCCCAGTGACCAACAACACCATCCAATTTCACTGTGATCCTAGTTTCTGGGCCCAAAATATTATCAACCTAGGTAGGCCATTAAATATATTTTTTTATGGTTTGTTTGTGGTACTTAAATTCAGTCATCATGGCAGGTCATTGAAAAGTAGGCCCTTCCACCTTAAGTGTTTACATTATCTGTTTGTTGTTTTTTGTAACAGGAATTGACTGAGCTAAAACCCTGGCCCTATATTTACATTATCTTATTTAAAGATGTATCATTTCTTGTATTGTATCATTAACAGTTATTTATGGGAACATATGTATTAAAATATGCATATACATATTTGGATGATATGAAACTGTCCTTTTTATTGACTTACAGTGTATCAAGATGTAGGGTTAGGAGGGTATTTCTGCCCATAGAATCCTGCTTATGTTGTTAGTGCTAGATTTATCAGACAGATTTAATCCTGGTTATCATTTAAACAGGACTTTTGATACTTAGTGTTTTCTGTTAAAATACCATTTTTTATACCACTTTTGGTTACGTTGTTTTATCTTGTGTAGAGTAGACCTTTTTTTCTCTTGATTTATCAGGACAGAGGGAGAAAGAATTGATTGATTTACCTAATTGAAGTATAACATATATACATAAAAGGAACCAAATCTTAAGTAGTAGAGCTCCTTGATGTTTCACAGAGAAACTTATCATTTGGTAACTTTAAGAGCTGGAATGTCTTTGCAAGCAGTTCAGCAGAAAGTTACTGCTTTAGCTTTCTTGTTTTGCTGTTAGCTGAATAAAAATTGTCCTTTTGCTTTCTTTTTAGTATCTCCTAGGAAACTGCACAGACAAAATTTTAAGAATTTTTTTACCCATTTTGCTTATCGGCAGCCACTATTGCCTTTGATGAATTTTTTTTTTTTTTTTTTTTTTTTTTTTTTTTTTAGTTTCATCGACTTTGTATCAGAATCATCAAAGATATTCTCATCCCAGTTCTAGACTCTTAAGTTGGGAATGGGGAAGAATGGCTGGCGAGAATGAATCAGTGTTCTAGAAACAAATGAGGAAAGGAAGAAACAGGCTTACACAGTCTCATTCATTTAAAAGAAGAAAAAAAAAGAATAGTTGTGGCAGAGGTAGTAGAGACCTCTCCATGCCAGTTTGAGAAGTATATGTAGCCATTTGCACATTAGTAGCAGTAGGCAATTGAAATCATATACACTTGCATCCACTTTACTGGAAAGAACATGGCTTTAAAAATAAAAAGTATGTATATAAAAGCAGCTCTTCTATCCACGCCCTATTCTATTCTACATAGTCTTGTGTACTGAGAACCTGTCATAAGTTACAAATCCACACAAGTAGTCATGGATAAGCTTAAAACATCATTATAGAAATTTAAGAATTACTTTTAAAAGTGCATACATATAAGTGGGCTTTTTTGTTTTTTTTGTTTTTTTTAGATCAGTCTATAGAGAAAAATCAGGATCGCCTTATTACATGAGGCAAAACTCTTGATACAGTAAAGTTTCACACAATATCTTTCCTATAGGGCTTAGGAAATTTACAGCTGTCATTTACAGCTTGGTATATTTGTTTACAATGAAATGTGTATTGTAAGTCTCCCAAAATGGAGACAAGTTTCCCAAACTTGCTTATTTATGGCTCCTGAGAAACATAGAAAAGTGCTAAGGAAAAAGTAACTGATGATCTAGATGGATGTTGGTTAATGCTTTGGACTAGGTCTTCAATCTGTAAACCTTGGGTCCTTTACCATTTAATATTCTGTTTATGTATATGCGATACATATGACTGTTACAGCACTAAACACAGTGAGTACTGAATGATAGCTGTTTTTTAAAGAATGCATGTGCTCATTAGTAAATTAGAAACATTTCAGTCTCTTCTACTGAAGACATAAAGTTTGTATCAGATCAAAGACACCTTTAAATGCTCAACACTATAGTTGCAAGCCAGCCAACATATTTGTCAGAATGACCATAGTGCCACATTTTAAACTAAAAGAAATGTGAGAGTGCAAATTGTTAATATTAAAGAATCAGAAGTACCATCTGTATAAGACAAGATTTTTAAAATATATTTTCACCTAAACAATATGGTATGATAATGCAGAAACAAATGAGAGTAAGTTATTAAGCCATTTAGAATTTTTTAAAGTACTCATTTAAAATTTCTCATACGGCAAATTTTGAAATTTTGATGACATAAGCATACATAAAAGTTCTTTGGCATTCTTTATTTTCAAGAGTGTAAAGAAGTCCTAAAGACCAAAAAACGTTCCTCCGAACAGCAGACCTTTGACTTACAAGCTCTTTTCATTTACAAGGCGTGGTTGTAACTCAAGTTGGTCAAGCTTACAGCCTTTGAAGTTTCTTGCTTGTATAATTTTAGGCCACACTTTCTTCCAGACAGATCTCAGTTTCCTTAGAGTGACCTAGGCCGCAAATTTTTCAGTCCCACACGGGAAAGCACGTGGTAATGTTCTTTACGGAACTCTTTAAGGGTTAAATCTGTATCTGACACCATCTGGAAACACAAACAGCCAGCATTCAAGTCTGGTCATAACTCAAGACTTTGTTTCTAAGTTAAAACTAAAATTCAGTTCATAACCCAAGTTGTTTATATGTCAGGCCAGTTGTAATTCGAGGCCCCACTGTAGTTGAAATTTGGCAAATATCCAAACAATACAGTATTTATTTAGTGATTACTTTTTTCTCTTTAATTAGGTTCTTTAGTAATCGAGGATAAAGAGAGCCAGCCGCAAATGCCTAAGCAGAATCCTGTCGTGGAACAGAATTCACAACCACCAGGTGGTTTATCTTCAAACCAGTTATCCAAGTTTCCAACCCAGATCAGCCTAGCTCAATTACGACTCCAGCATATGCAGCAACAGGTAATGGCTCAGAGGCAACAGGTGCAACGGAGGCCGGCACCTGTGGGTTTACCAAACCCTAGGATGCAGGGGCCCATCCAGCAGCCTTCCATCTCTCATCAGGTAAATTTGGAAAGCAGGCCTATCCTAACTTAGATAATTGTGGTATAATTGTGTTCAGCAGCTCTTAGAATAACTAAGACACCCACAGTCCTTCAATATATGAATTTATAAAAATTTACCACATTAAGGATCCCTGAATTAACACCTAGTTTGTAGCTTTACTCAAAAGAGATTTAATGGTTTACTTAGATGTTATGTCTGTTTTCATCTACTGGTCATCTTCAAATTATAGCAAGGTTATAAATGTTTGTATTTCCAAATAACCCATGCCTGTGATTGATGGAAAAAGTAGTATAGCTGTAATTGCTGTATTCGTGCTTCAGAATAATAAGTACTTTAAGACTGCTGTGTGGCACTGCAGTGTTAAAAAAAACACACACATCTTAGAAATGAGGCAAAATGAAGTATGACATAGACAAAGGCTCGTGTGTAGCTCATTAGAATATTAATGTTTTCATATTTTTCCTGAATACTCTATCCACGTTTGTTAGTTGTACTAGATGTGAGGTATTCTGTTTTCAATCTCATTTTTGAAGAGAGAAAGTTTTTTATATACTTTCATGAAATCCTGTTCAGTTTAGAAGTGGCCGTACTTAGATTAATAAATGTTTTAGTAAAGTGTTTAAAGTCTTAATTCATATCATTGTTATTTTCAAATACTTTATTTATATTCTTCCTGTTTCAGCAAAGAATTTGACATGATTTAGGTAAATGACACAAATGAAACAATAGAGTTTAATAAAACGAAGTATGTAGACCTAAGCTTAAGAATTCCTGTTATACTCAAGAACAAAACTTTGCTTAGAATTTCTTTATCCTAGTGCCGGCTGTGGTGGGGCATGCCTGTAATCCCACCACTCAGGAAGCTGAGGCAAAAGGATCGATGCAAGTTCGAGGCCAGCCAGGGCAAGCCTGGGCTACATATCGAGACCCTGTCTCAAAAAACAAATAAAACAAAGAAAGAAAGTTTATGTTAGTATTTTTCTACTAAGAGGAGTATATAATATAATTCTTTAATTAAAATGACATTACCCCCTCCCTCCCAAGTACTGAAAATTAAACCCAGAGAATGCTGAGCTTATAGCCCTTTTTCCTATTTTATTTTGAGACAGGGTCAGACTGGGCTCAAATTCAGTATCCTGTCTCAGCCTCTTCAGTGCTGGGATTATAAATGTATGTCACCATACCCAAATGAATAACGTTTTCTGTAAAATATGCTTTTTGTCAGACTCTACAATCCTCAGTAGAAGTTGTGGGCATATGTAGATCCAGTTCGTTTCATGATGCGAAGATGAAACCCAATGCCTTGCACATGCCGAGCTCATGGAGTGTTACTAAGCTATATTTCCAGCTAGATTCTGATGTTGTCATTTCTCTAGAGTCAGGAGAAGTATTTGTAGTTTATGAGTTTCTAGTTATGTGATTAAGAAAGCACATGAAATTCAAGGAAATAATTAATGCCTGCTTAAAACTTTGTTTCAATTCAAGTTTTAACTAGAAATGAGTAGCAAGAAATTTAAAAGATCTTGGTGCGTCTTCCATCAGGAGAGAATAGTATGCTTAAGATACTAGGATCATACCTGGTAGAGTGGAAACAAAATTGTGGCAGAATGACATTACAAAGAGAAAAGAGTGTTAACATTTTTTTGAAGCTAACTGCAAAAAAGAAAATATTTTCAAATGCATATATTAATAATCTTAAGTGTCTTTAGACACCGATTTTTATTTAATACTTTATTAAGCACAAAAATGATGACTCCATTATTTCAGTTAATTTCTTTTTCACTAAGTAGTAAGAACTGAGACAGTTAATAGATACTATATGAAAAGAACTATTCATATAAACAGGAACAAAATAGGAAAAAACCCTGACCCTTCAGTAGACAAATTTGTTTTTTATCTTATATTCAGTCCCTAGCCCTCTATGGTGTAACTTATGCACTGTACATCTTTTGTATAGTATTTTCCTTCACAGCTTGTAGTCTTCCTCACACACAGTCCCTTTTCTGTCTCCTCTAGGCTCTTATGCCTTCTTTGACTTGTACATCTCTTCATCACCTGTCTTCCAAATACCTACTCCTATATTTTCAACCATTAGTTTGACCTCCTTTTGTCAATTTGTACACTGCCTTGTCCCCCAATATTCTTGGTTTTCTTCCATTTTGCTTACATGTTTGTATGCATTGAAAGCAGAGATGTCTGTGTCTTTTGCTCTGTGGGAGTGTAGAAATAATAACATGCAGTTGTTGAAAGGACTGTTCCCCAAAATGACTTAGACAGTAGTTCCCTACTTGTTATTTCCTTTGAAGATTAACCATGCCATCTTCATGGTTCCAAAGTTTAGTGACTGTATATTAGATATATTACTGATTCCTGCTCATTTGAGTCCTGTATTTATTTAACACTATACAGTACATTCCATTAAATTCCAGTGGCTATACCTGCTTGTTACCTAACACTGTCTCATGTCATTTATACACGATTCACAGCTGTAGTTCTCACTGTGATTGTGTCTGTTTGGCTAAACTGCAGTCCTGTCTCTCTCTCTCTCTCTCTCTCTCTCTCTCTCTCTCTGTCTCTAACATTGTAGATAAAGAGGGAGGGAGGGGTTCGAGGGAGGGCTATTTTCCCACTCATTTGTTTTTTCATTATCTGTCTCTAACATTGTAGATAAAGAGGGAGGGAGGGGTTCGAGGGAGGGCTATTTTCCCACTCATTTGTTTTTTCATTAAGTTTATTGGTACATTTTAGGTATAGAGTACAGTTACACTCATCATTGGGATCTTGTACCTTTACATGACAGGTCTTGGTTCTCATTTTCCCCATACCCCTGCCCTCCCTTCACCTCCTCCATCCTCCCTATTTATAAAGACTTTGTTTTCATTTTTTCCTTTTCTCATATTTTTTCTTTTCCCTTCCTTTCCCCACACCTTTAGCCCTTTTCTCCTATTTCACACTGTCCTATTTCGTACTGTCCCACTCTTATTTTGATGCAAAGCCTCACTAAGCTGCCTAGGTTAGCCTCTAACTTCCAGTCCTCCTACCTGTGTTCTAGAGTATTGGGAATTATAGATGTTCACACTGTGCCCAGCAATAAAGTTCTATCATTTTTCTAATACTTTTCTACTCTTGTTCAAAGTGTTACTGCAGAATTTGCTCCCAAAACAGCACCTAAGGTGACTAGGCCTCTAATTACTGACTCTTCTTGAATGAGGGTATACCCAGCACCAACAGATTTATGAGGGAGGAAAACAGTTAATCTAGGACAGGAGAGTAAATTCCAAAAATGGGAGAAGGAAAAATAAAAAAAAAAAGAGGCATGCATTATGGTGCATAGCTGTCTGCCTTACAGTCTCAGAGTGTGAGATGGTGATATTTCCACCTTACCCCCATTTGTGTTTCCTCCTGGGAATGTGAAACTGAGAAGGAGTGTACCTACACATAAGAAGTATATATTGCAATAAATTTCCAGTTCTAGAGGGAAGTGAATGGTCAAAAGGAAAGAAGTATATAAGATTGTTGTTTTTCTAGAACTCTAGTCTCAGTTTATAGGACTGACGTATTGAGACTTGCCCTCTAAGATGTAATTAATTAGTGTATTTGTTGTTTTGTTGGGGTGTTTTTGGTTTGGTTTTGTTTTGAGATAGGGTCTTGCTGTGTGATGTAGTTCAGGTTGGCCTTGAACTCATAATGTAGCCTAGGCTGGTCTGGAACTCCTAGTGATCTTCCTGCCTCAGCCTCTACTGGTCTATACCACCACGCCCAGCTCCTCAGTGTTTAACAGCTGGAAAAACATCAGAACGTGTTTTGGTAATAATAAGACAAATTAGATTTGGGGAAGACCTTCATGCTCACTTTTATTAACTGTCAGACTTTTTTCCTAATTATCTAAGTGTTTAATCTTTCTAATTTCCTTATTTTCAAATAGAGGGAAAAATATCTACTCCGCAAGGCTTAGTGACGAAATATGTATAAAATACTGTCATAATGTTAGAGATCAATAAGATCTGAGACTTGTGCCTCTCCCCCATTGAACCTAGGGCCTTTGCACTAAGCAGCATCCCTAGCTGTTTTGAATTTGAGGCAGAGTCTCACTAAGTCACCCTAAGTGGGCTCAAACTTTCAATTTTGCTGCCTCATCCCGCCACAGCGCTAGGATTACAGGTTTGCACCACTACACCTGGATAAATCTTGTTAATTTTAAAATATGCTATCACCCATTTCATTATTAATGATTTGTTAGTTAAGAATACATACCTTGGAGCTAGACTCTTCAAATCCCAGCTCTATCCCTTACTGTCTTTATTAATCTTGGCCAGGTGACTTTAATTCTCTGTACTTTTAATTTTTTTATACGTAAAATAAAGATAATCCCTGTCTCATAGGATTGTTGTTAAGATTAAGAGTGAATATACATGAAGCACTTAAAGCAATATCTGGCAGGTAATAATTCATCAATAAATGTTAGCAGTTACTATTCTGTCACTTTAAGAGCTTTGAAGAGTCCAGTTCTCTCTCTCTCTTTTTTGGTACTGGGGCTTGAACTCAGGACCTTACTCTTTCAAGACAGGCGCAGCTCCACTGAGCTAAATCCTTGGCCTTAAGAGGCCAATTTAGTTCTTGCAAGAGATAATTGCCAATCTCAAGACTTGTCATGTAGAGGTACAAGATCCCAACAATGAATGTAACTGTACTGTATCCCTAAAATGTACCAATAAACTCAATTAAAGCTGAAAAAAAAAAAAGATAATCGCCAAGGATTTATAAAGGTACCAAACACACATTTGTCTAATTACCCAGCATAGCCTACATCCAGCCTACAAACCTAGCAGGTAACCCTTTTCCCAAGATTCTTTCCTAATAAAATTATTTTAAAATCAATTACACAAAGCTGGCATGATGCCACACACCTATAATCCCAGGACCCTGGGAGGCTGAGGCAAGATGATCACAAGTTCGAGCCCAGCTTGGGCAACCCAGTAATTTAGCAAGATGCTCTTTTAAAATAAATAAGGGGTTGGGGATGTAACTTAGCTTAGTGCATGTCCCTGCGTTCAATCCCCAGTACCAAACACAAAATCACTAATGGTAGGTAGATGTCAGCCCATCCCCACCCCTCATTCCCTTGTATAAGACTCTTTTAACTTGTCTTTATGGAGATAATTTTTACTAAAATGGTTTGATTTCTTTGTTCTAGCAACCCCCTCCGCGTTTGATAAACTTTCAAAATCACAGCCCTAAACCCAATGGACCAGTTCTTCCTCCTCATCCTCAACAGCTGAGATATCCACCAAACCAGAATGTGCCCCGGCAAGCAATAAAGCCCAACCCCCTACAGATGGCTTTCTTGGCTCAACAAGCCATCAAACAGGTATATATCTACTCCAGTTGTTTATTCTGTTTCTGCTTATCTTTCTCTAAATCACATTGAATTTATAGATTAAGCAGCAGGCTATGAAAAGCAAGAGAAAACTTGCTTCACTTTTTTTTTTTTAATGACTGAATTTCCAAGTTTATTACAGACATATCTATGAAAACAAAGCTGAGACTGTCTGTGCTTTGTAATCAAGAGCAATCATGCGACTTCTGCAGCAGCAAAGGCCCAGTATAATAAATGAGTGCTTGGTATTAAATTTTATAATACTAGTGTGTATAACTTTTAGACAAGCACATTGTGTTTCCTAAAACAAAAGTATTCTTATAAATCCAAGTTATATTCCACAGAGAGTATTTTGAGGAGATTTTTTGGAAACAAATTTAATTGTGGTACAATTTCCATATGGAGTACATATGTATCCAGTGACACTTAATATTGAAGGTTACATATTAAATCTGATAGTTTATTATGTTCTCTACGTCTTCAGGGAAAGAAATATTTCTAGAATTGTTTTATCCTAAAAACCATCTCAGTGCTTTTGTCTTCTCAAATGTACCTCTGAACAGTCTTTCCAGCGGGCGGCTTTTGGACTATGCTGGGGATTTAGCTCAGTGGCACCATGCCTGCCTTGCAAGTGCAAGGTCCTGAGTTCCATCCCCAGTAATGGGGGGAAAAGAAAGAAAGAAAGAAAAGAAAGTTAGGAGGCTTTCAGACTAATTTTGGTTTTTTGTTTTGTTTTTGCTAAGCACATGCCCCACATATATACACACTAAGATGATGATGCTATCTCATAATCTTACAATATTCATTCTAATCATATTGTTTGAAAATTTTATTCAAAAATATTCATGCTGTGTGTGTCTGTGTGTATGATGTTTGGCTTTCCTATAAAATTAGAAAAATTTTTTGAATAACACAAAAATGATTTCTGTTTCATAATTAAGGTAAGATGTAAAGGGAACAAACTATAGTTGGGCCTTAACTTTTATTTTACTAATAATTTTGTGGAGCTGGGCAACTTTATTCTTTTTAAATCTCACATGCCCCAAATTTAAAATGATTGAGTACCTTGCAGAGTTGTGTTGAGAATTATTCCAATTTGTAAATGTGTCCAGCACATTCTTGGTGCTTAACTATCCTTTTTACCCATTTATTTTAGGTGTGTTGTTGTTGTTGTTTGAGACAGGATCTCTATTCAAGCTGGCCTTGAACTAACTATATAACCCATGCTGGCCTAGAACTTGCAGCCACCTTCTTGCTTCATCCTCCTAAGTGCTGGGATCGTAGGCTTGTGCCACCGTGGTCAACCATTTATTATGTTTCAATGAGTAGATTTATTTTTTATTTTTAAAAAATTTTTCCAACTAAAAATCTAAATATAAATGAATAAGTTAACTTACCACCCAGGAGAAAATACAATGAGAAATTTGTTTTAATTTAACAAATAGTGGCATACCCATACAATAGAAATAGTGCATATATTAAGAAAATAATGATCTAAGTGTCCAACGTGAGAAAGAACATGTCACTGAATTATATGTGGTTTTGTTTATGCATGTGTATGTTTTCATCTCAGTACACACAGGAAAAACCTAGAAAGATGGCCTCTATCTATAATTGATTATTCTTTTTGTTGTTGTTGTTACCGGAGATTGAACTCGGGACCTTGTGCTTGCCAGGCAGACAGCAGAACCACTGAGCTAAATCCCTGGCCCCTGATTATTCTTGGAAGACAAGTTGGATGGATGATAGCCTATGAGGGTTAGGTGGGTGGTAAAGATGACATTCATACCCACCTTCCCATGATTCTGTATGTAGTTTTTACTAGTAGGACATTGTGGATTAAACTTTTCGCAATTAAAACTTTTGAACATATGTGAAGATAGAATTTCAGCTATAAAAGAATTCCAGTCAGTGACCATAAAAAAATAGATCTCTCAAAAAGTAGTAAGGGATCCTGAGAAATTGATCCAACAATTCCTATATGATACAAAGAAGAGTAACATAAGACTGTTAAGAATCCATGAAATAGCAGGAGAAGGGCCAAATGACTTGATAAAAACTGTACACAGAATTAATGACAGAAAACTTCACAAATAGAGGGGAATAATTTGGCATAAAGATAAGGAGGCATATAGGACTCTAATTAGCCATGATTAAAAAAAAACTAAACCTAGAAATATAATAGTCAAGATCCCGGAAACCCAAAAGACAAACAAAATACTGAAAGCAGTTAAAGAAAAGAAATAAATCACATGCGAAGGAAAGCCCATCAGAATCACAGCAGACTTTTCAGCACAAACCCTCAGATAAGGAGAGCCTGGAGTGAGGTATTTCAAGTCCTAAGAGAAAACAAACTCCAACCTAGACTGATGTGTCCTATAAAACTCTCTTTTAAAATGGATAGGGAAATAAGATATTTCCATGAAAAGAACACCTGAGAAACTTCATGAATAAGTCAGTATGTATCAGTTATTACCATGCATGTCAGTGGCCTTAATTTACCAATCAAAAGAAATAGACTGGCAGAAAGGATTAAGAAGCAAAATCCAGCAATATGTGTATACAAGAAACACACCTAGTTCAAAAAGAAACTCATAGACTGAAAGTGAAAGGATGGAAAACAGTTCTCCATGTGACAGGAGCCCAGAAAAAAGCAGGGGTAGCTCTCTTATTTGCGGACAAAGTAAATTTCAAACCAAAACTAATTAAGAGAGACGAAGGTCACTACATCCTTGTAAAAGGAACAATCCAAGAGGAAGAGATGACAATCAAATATATATGCACCAAATGCTATTGCCCCCAATAAATATTAAGGGACATAAAAAAACAAATAAGCACTAATACAATCATACTGAGGGACCTAAATACCCCACTACCACAAATAGATCATCTAGACAAAAAAATCAACAACAAAATACTAGAACTGAACCAAGCTTTTGAACAAATGGACTTTAGATGTTCCACCCCACAAAATCAGAATATACTTTCTTTTAGGCTGCACATGGGTCGTTCTCCAAAATAGACCACATCATACTAGCTCACAGAACATTTTTGTTTGTTTGTTTTGTTTTGTTTTTGGTACCGGGGATTGAACTTGGGTCCTTGTACTTGTGAGGCAGTCGCTGGAACCACTGAGCCAAATCCCCGGCTGTCATAGAACATTTTAAATGCAAAGGGATTGATGTCATCCCATGTTTATTATCAGACCATAGTGCAATTAAGCTGGAGATCAATAGCATAAGAAACCGTAAGAACTTCCACAAACACAAGGAAATTGAACAACACTCTCCTGAACAATCAGTGGGTCACAGAGGAAATTAAGAAATTAGTCAGGGGCTGGGGATTTGGCTCAATGGTACTGCCACCTGCCTGGCAAGCACAAAAGGCCCTAGTTTGATCCCCGGTACCAAAACAAACAAAAAAAGAAATTAGTCAGTGTTTATAAGTAAATTATAATGCCAATACAACATACAGGAATCTGTGGGACACAGTGAAAGCAGTTCTACATGGAAAATGCAGAGCAGTGAATGCCCACACTAGGGAAACAGAGTGAACTCAAATAAACAACCTAATAGTGAATCTTACATTCCTAGACAGAGAAGAGCAAGAAAACCCAAAGCTCATACAAGGGAGAAAATTATAAAGATCAGAGCAGAAAAAAATCAATGCAATGGAAACTAAGAGAACAATACAAAAAAAATCAATGAATCAAAGAATTGGTTTTTCGAAAGAATAAAAGATAAACCCTTTGCAAAGCTAATAAAAAAAAAAAAGGAAAGAATAGGCTCACATTCATGCAATTAGGAATGAAAAAGGTGAAGTCACAACAGATCCACCAGAAATCCAGAAGATCATCAATACCTACTTTGAGAACCTGTACTCTTAATAAAATGGAAAACACAGAAGAAATGATACTTATGATACCCTTGGTACTTAAGAATTACCAAAGTTGAACTAAGATAAAAAAAATTCTAAACAGCCCAATTACAATCAGTGAAATTGAAAACATAATTAAAAATTTTACCAGTTAAGAAAAGTCCAGGTCCTGATGGCTTCAGCTCTGAATTCTACAAGACATTTAGAGAAGGACTACTGCCACTACTCTTTAAACAATTCAATAAAATTGAATGGGAAGCAATACTTCCTAATTCTTTCCTGGAAGCAGCTGTTACTTTGATTCCAAAGCCAGGGAAATACCCAACCAAAAAAAGAACTACAGGCCAATCTCCCTAATGAACATAGATGCAAAAATCCTCAAGATACTGGCAAAAAGAATAGAGAGTGTCATCAAGAAGATCATATACCCTGACCTAGTCAGATTTATTCCAGGGATGCCAGGATGGTACAACATAAGTAAATCAGTAAATGTAATACACTATATCAACAGAGTCAAGGGCAAGAACCGTGTCATCTCAGTAGATGGAGAAAATGCATTTGACAAAATTCAATACCCATTCATGATAAAACTGCAGAAAATTGGAATAGATGGTTATTATCTAAACTTGAAAGAGGCTATCTATGAAAAACCAACAGCCAACACCATATTAAATGGCCAAAAACTGAATACCTTTGCCATAAGACCAGGAACAAGAAAAGGATATCCAGTATCACCACTCCTGTTCAATATAGTTATGGAAACATTAGCCACAGCAAAGAAAGATGAGAAAGAAATTAAAGCCATAAACATAGGAAAGGAAGAAGTTAAGCTGTCATTATTTGCTGATGATATGATACTCTACATAGAGGACCCCAAAAACTCTGCCAAAAGACTTGTAGACTTAATTGAAACTTTCAGCAGAGTAGCTGGATACAAGGTCAACAGTCAAAGACAGTATCCTTCTTGTACACGAATAATAGACTCACTAAGAGAAATAAGGGAAACAATTCCTTTCACAGTAGCATCCCAAAAAATGAAGTATTTAGGTAGCAATCTAAAGGAAGCAAAAGACCCATATACTGAAAACTATAGCATTATGAAGAAAGATATGGAAGAGGATATAAGAAAATGTAAAGACATCCCCTGTTCCTCTGTAGGAAAAATCAATATAGTGAAAATGGCCATACTACCAAAACTGCTGTACAGATTGAATGCAATCCTAATTGAAATTCCAGCAGTATATTTCACAGATCTAGAGAAAGTAATCCAAAAATTCATTTGGAATCAGAAGATACCTGGAATAGCAAAAGCAATTCTAGACAACAAGACATGGCAGGGGGTGTCACAATCCCCAACTTGAAACAGCATGGTGCTGGCAAAAAAAAAAAAAAAGACCCAAAGATCAGTGGAATAGATTGGAAGATAGAGAACCAAACAACTCCAGATATACTCGGCTACCTCATCTTTGACAAAGAAGCCACCCATCTTCAGTGGAGGATAGATAGTCTCTTTAATAAATGGTGTTGGAAAAAGTGGATTTCAACCTGCCAAAGATTAAATCTAGACCCTCAGCTTTCACCATGCACTAATGTAATATCCAAGTGGATTAAAGATCTAAATAATTAAAACAAACACTAAACTTGGTGGAAGATAAGTTAGGCAGAACTCTCAAGGTATAGGAAGACTGAACAAATTCTCAGTAGTTGAACAAATCCACAGTAGCACAGGAATCAATTACTGGGATATCATTTCATTGAAAAGCTTCTGCACTGCAAAAGAAACCACCAACAGAGCTAAAGGACAACTTACAGTGTGGGAAAATAATTTTACCAGCTGCTTCTTAAGATAAAGGACTATTATCTGGAATATATAAAGAACTCAAAAACATCAGGCTCCCCAAATATAAAGTAACGATTCAAAAATGGGTATCTGAAATGAACATTTTTCAAAAAAGTAAAAGCAGCAAGTAATATGAAAAAATGTCCAGCATCATTTGAGAGATGCAGATGAAAGCAATACTGATATTCCAGTTCATCCCAGAACGGCTGCTATCAAGAAATCAGTAACAAATGTGGTGGTGTCGTGGGGAGAAAGGAACCCTTCTCCATTGTTTTTGGGAGTGCAGAGTGGTGCAACCACTGTGGAAATCCATATGGAGATACCTCAAAGAACTAGGACTGGAGGTTCCGTTTGACCCAGCTCTCCCTCTGCTGGGTATCTTTCCAAAAGAATTAAAAGAATCATACCACAGTGATATACGTGCACTCATGTTTATAGCAGCATAGTTTGTAATAGCAACAATCTAATTGCCCATCATTTGGAAACTGGATAAAGATGTGGTTTTCTATAAAATGGAGTACTACTCAGCCATAAAGAATGAGAAACTAGAGTCATAGGAAAATGGATGTGTATTAAGGCCATACTCTTTATATTCTTTTTATTTTTATTTTGTGTGTGTGTTTTTCCAGGGTCGAAGTTGGGCCATTGTGTTTGCGAGGCAGGCACCAGAACCACTGAGCTAAATCCCTTGCCCTAAGCCATACTTTTAAGTGAAATAAATAAGACACACATGTAAATACTGAATAGTTTCTCTGATGTGAAAAAGTGTAAATAATATCTAAATTGTATAACTGATAATGTGAAATCTGAAGAAAAGGGCTTAAGGTGTAGGGGAAGTGGGAAGGGTAGGGGAAAGAAAAAAAGGCAAAGGAAACAATGGAAGCAGTCTTTGTAAATGGGGGGAGTGGAGGGGATAAGGAGAAGGAAGGGGCTTGGAGAAAAAATGAGAACCAAGACCTGTCATGTAAAGGTACAAGATCCCAATGGTGAATGTAACTGTGCTGTATACCTAAAAAGTACCAATAAGCTCAATGAAACAAAAATTACAACTTTCGAAGCATTATCTACTCTCTAATGCCATTCATATATATAAATGACTATGCTGGGGCATTTTCCCCCTGCATAATAATAGGGAAACTCTGAGTTGCTTTCCTTTGCTTCTGTATTTTATTATGAAAAATTTCAAACAACAAAGGTTGAAAGAATTTTACAGGTGCATTTGTTCTACTTCCCTTATCTCATATTTGTCTAGAGGTCTATCAAGCTGTTTTTATTTTACTTGGCTTTACAATACTGGGGATTGAATCCAAGGCCTGTCCTTTTTATAATTTTGATTTTGAGTAAGATTCTTGCTAAATTATTCAGTCTGAGCTTGAACTTCTGTGTCAACCTTGCACAGTGCTGGGATACTGGCATGTGACACCCTCTCTGGCTGAGAGGATTTGAAATAAAGTATGGTCAGCATCATGCTTGACTTCTTTATATTTTAGCATGCCAGCATTATCTTAGTTTATCTGTTTTTCTGAGCTGCTAATATGAATGACAAGAGTTTCCTTAGGTATATCAGCTTTTCATATAAAAAATGAAAAAAGTATAAAAACCTAAAAGGGCTGATCTGTGACTTAATTCCAGCTATTTCAAGTAAGGATAGAAGAAAATACATGCTATTAAACCTTCACCTATACCTTGTTTATGTTGCTTTGTTTATGTGTGTATAACCTTTCCAATTTTGTGGGGGGTGGTTGAGACAGGGTCTTACTATGTAGTGCGACTGACCTGGAACTCACTGTGTAGCTCAGGCTGGTCTCGAACTCACAGCGATCCTCCTGCCTCAGCCTCCTGAGTACTGGGATTATAGGCGTGCGCCACGACACCCGGCTTGTTTTGTCTTTTGGTATGGGTATTGAATTTAGGACCTTGCTTATGGGAGACCAGCATGGCACCACTGAGCTAAAGCCCTGGCTGGCTGTTTTTTGATATGTACTAACAGTTGTTTTCCAGTAAAAGTGGGTGCTTTTTTTAAAATTATTAATTCCTATCATTCTTCCTTTTTTTTTTTTTTTTTTTTAACTGAAAATACAATTGACTTCAGATAGCAGAATGTGTCTTCTACTTCATTTGATATCTGAAAGAGTAGTTGACCGCCAACCTGTTTTCTTCTTCTTGCTCCCACAGTGGCAGATCAGTAGTGGGCAGGCTGCCGCCTCAACCACCAGCAGCTCATCCTCAACTCCTTCCAGCCCCACCATCACAAGTGCAGCAGGATATGATGGAAAGGCTTTTGGTTCACCCATGATTGATCTGAGCGCACCAGTGGGTGGTTCTTTCAATCTTCCTTCTCTTCCAGATGTAAGTATACACAGAATTTACACTTCTGATCTCTTATGGAAATTGTCAGTTAATTTGAATCTGATGGAAGGACTGGGTTTGTTAGATTACAGGTTGTTTTTCAGTAATTTGTTTCTTTAGAAATATAACAGCAGTAGAAATTAAAATTATGACTACTTGGGCATACAACAGAATGTCTTTCTGAGCTTTGATATTAGAAGGATTTTTAAATGATAAAGATGGTGGATCGTGGAATCAAAGCTGGGAAAGGAGGGCAGTAGGAACAGGGGTCCTAGAAGTCAAATGGCTGGAATGTAATAGATTAAAATTAGAGATGGTTGCTAAGACATCAGATGAGATGATGCAGTGCATTCAATAGTAGAAATCTAAACATTTTCTCCTAGATTGCCTTGATCAATGCAAATTACCTTAATTTTTTAAATATTTAAATTAAATAGTATATTCATTTTCCAAGTTCTTAACTTTGTCCATATAATTTTTTGAAAGTCTTTCCAGAGGCAAAAAATATATCATGTAGACAGATGTAAGATGAATTATTATTTACCCTTTTCTTATTCTTATGGTCATGAATAAGACTAAACATTAAAAACAGTTGTCAGAAATATTTTGTACTACTGTACTTGGAATCACCTGCCATTGTGAAAGAAATATTTTAATTATTAGCCTGTTTTTCAAGTTGAGATCAATTGTTATTTCCTAATAGATATATATTGTTTACCTATTACAGTCACTTTAGTTTTTTAACAATTTATGTACTCTAAATGGGTAGAATACATGTATTTTTTTCATTCATAGATGCTACATAGAAAACATGTCTAAGCTTTCCGTAGGTTAAGATCTAACATCTATTCATTCCTGTCTTTGCACTGCCTGAAAGTGCTGGCGAAGGTAATCCAAAGAATATTAAAATGCAAATGATCTTGTATACTCCTCTCATTTACCTCAAATGAAAGAACCACAAGAAAATAAAATCCTCCTACCTTTTTCTCTGCATTCCCCATACCAGTGACCCTTTCTCTCAGCCTGTCTCAACTTATACTCCTCATCTGAGGCATAGTGCCCATTTTCTCGGTCCTCCTAGGTATACCTTATAACTTCCAGTCATACCGCTATTCTAGGTTCGCAGAGAAGAAATTAATTTTACATAGTATATGCCTTTGAACTGTAGAACTATAGAACCCTGATTGAGAAAGACGAACTATGTTAGAGAATTAAACTAGAGTTTAATCACAAAGACATTCTTATGAATTTGGTGAATTTAGACATGAAACAACAGTTGCATTTAAAGCAATAAACTCAATTGCAAATCAGTACTTAGCCTTGCAGTACTAGAATTAGAAATCAGTGTTATTTGTATATCCACTGCATTAAAGGACTCCACCCCTAACCTCTACTAAACAGTAATGTAAAAGTATGGGCCAGTGACTTGAGTGGTTACAGCCCTTTTAGATCCCTCCAGGTCCTGTAAGGGTGAAGCAATGTTTTCTTCATATTTTTAAAGTGAAGCCACAAATCACAATAGATTCAATGCAGAAACAGAGTGAGAAAAAAGCCAATTGATTGCTCTGAAAGCAGACATAAAAGAGATTTGCAACAGTGGACAACTGTACTGTTTTACTCTGTTTGCTTTTTTTTTTTTTTTTCTTGAGTTTATTGGTACAATCAATCTAGGTCTACAGTACAGTTACACTCATTACTGGGATCTTGTACCTTTACATGATAGGTCTTGGTTCTCATTTTTTTCCCCTTGGTCCCTGCCCTCCCTTCACCCCCTCCTCCCCTCCCCATTTACAAACGCTTTATTTCCATTTTTTCATTTTCTCATATTTTTTCTTCTCCCTTATTTTCTTTCCCCTACCCTTCCCACTTTCCCTACACCTTTAGCCCTTTTCTTCCTATTTCACGCTATTAATTATCCCATTAGGATCTTGTGTACTATTATAGTTTTTCACACCAGAGAAACTATTCAGTATTTACTCATGTGTGACTTATTTATTTCACTTAGGAGTATAGCCTCAATATCTATCCATTTTCCTATGAATGAATCTGATTTCTCATTCTTTATGGCTCAGTAGTATTCCATTTTATAGGAAAACCACATTTTCATTATCCAGTTTCCAGCAGATGGGCAAATGGGCTGTTTCCAAGTTTTAGCTTTTACAAACTACCACTATAAATATTGGTGCGCATATATCACTGCTTTTTTTTTCTAATGCAACTAATTTGTGTTAAATGAATTAAGACTAAAAAAATTGAATGATATATACTCCTTTCTTAACTGTTGACTTCTGAAATAGTATGTTAGTATATTTAACAAAGTGCAGTGTTAAAAGAATGATCATTTTTATTCAAGATTGCTTGAGGGAAATATCTATTAGAACTCATGTGATATTTATATATCAGGATTTGTCAGTAATTCTTATTGAATATCTTAAAAACTTTTACATTGCAAAAGCAGTTTGCCTTGAAATAATTTGTTTTCTTGTAAGATTGATTGTTCAAGTACTATTATGCTGGACAACATTGGGAGGAAAGATACCAGCACAGATCATGGTCAGCCCAGACCGCCCTCCAACAGAACTGTGCAGTCACCAAACTCATCAGTGCCCTCCCCGGGGCTTACAGGTCAGGTGCCCTCTTCTCATGTTGTAAATGTCTGTCTTTTACACTAGATATGCCTGAAGTCTCTCCTTTACCTTCTATTATATGATTAAGATGTGTCTGAGTTTTTTGTATATTTAAAATGAATAGGCAGTACTTCCAAAGAAGTAACTCCTTTATTTCAGCAGATTCATAGGGATTATAGCACTCCTAGGAGAAAATTAGTATTAACTCATTAAAAAGTTGCCTGTGGTATTCTTTTAGGGTATAATTTTTCTAGAATTCATATGTATTAATGAGCATACACATATACACATAGATCAGTGTTTTTGGTCGTTTGTTTCGTGTTTGTGTTTCAAACTGAGTAGTGTACCTGTTCGTTTCCTCTGATACATACTCTAATAACTACTTTTGGAGACAATGACATAGAGTAATAGGTGTTTGGAACCACAAAAAAGAATTTAAGTCTTTACCCAGTGATAAAAGTATAATGTAAGCCAGTTAGAGAATTCAATTGCAAACACCTGTTTTCCTCCCTTTGGATTTTTTTTTATCTTTATTTTAATTTTTTATTAGTACATGTTGCAATGCATAATACTTTCATTATGGGGAGTTGATACATACACATTTTGCATCTTAGTCCATAGTCTCTTTCTTCTATCCCTCCTCCCCTCTTCCTCTGTCCCTAGATACCCTTCTCATCTGCAAAAGGTCTACTGCCTTGGTTCTTACTGGCTTTTATTTTTTTAACATACATACATACATTTTTTGGAGGGGGGGATCAAACTCGGGACCTTGCGCTTTTGAGGCAGGTGGTGGAATCCCTGAGGTAAATTCCTGGTCCTTCTTACTGGCTTTTAGTTTGCTCTTTAAATTATTTATACTTTGGATTTCTCCTATAAGAGAAACCATGTGATATTTAACCCTCTATCTCTGAGTTATTTAACTTAGAAAATTATTTTTGAACGTAGACTTTGAGGGGCTGGGAATTTAGCTCAGTGGTGCTCCCCGCCTGCCTGGCAAGCAGAACGTCCTGAGTTCAATCCCCAGTACCGAAAAAACAGAAACAAAAACAAATAAAAAAAACCATACAGTTTGGATGAAATACCACAGAGACATTGTTTATCACCTGAAGGGTTAAATATAAATAAGGAATGTACTCTGTATTGCCAGACCACATGATGAATGGCTATTGCCCTAAAGAGGAAATATGAATAGCCAATAAAACAAATTAAACCAAAAACAGTTTACTCTCACTGTTAGTTATAAGAAAAATCAAAAGTATATATAATTTCTAATCACCAAACTACCCATTGTTTCTTGACATTACTCATTAATGAGAATGTAATAAGAGAGGTTCCTTCACATGCAGTTGGTAAGATGTAATGTGGCCAGGGCATTTCTGGAAGCCATTTTAACAATATTCCTAAAGTTGACATTTGTCCACCACTAACTGTGTGTGTGTCCCAGATGACACAGAGTGCCTGATAATCCACTGCCTGCAATCAGGCTCTTCATTTCCATGGCAGCCATTCAGAACCTCTCTTGTTTATTGTTCAAGTCTGAACTTCTCAGTAACTTTCACTATCTCATTTTGTTTCTCTTGATGGTGGTTTTCTTTGTTTTTTAATCCTTTTTTAAGTTCATTATTGTTCTGTGTAGGTCACTTGCACTGGGGTCCTCACTGAGATGCTACCCTGGCTACTCTTAACACAGTTATTGTTGAACTTCAAGTTAGAAGTTGTTATAGATGCTACTGGCAGTTTGTTAACTAGCATAGACCAAGAAAGCCCTGAAACATCCTGTAATACACAGATGTTCCCACAGAGCAAAGAGCCTTGCCCGAACTCAGTGGCATTAAAGTTGAAAGCCCTGCTGCTCTAAGTGAGCAGACAGATCATGCTTTAATGTTGGCAACTATTTACTGTTCCATAGAACTTTAATGTGTATTTCCAATTTCAGGGTAGTACTAAGTGAGCACATTCAGTAAGCCTTATCCATAATAATTCATTTATTAATATGTATGATTTCCCCCTTTCTAGGACCTGTTACTATGACTAGCGTCCATCCCCCAATTCGTTCACCTAGTGCCTCCAGTGTTGGGAGCCGGGGAAGGTAAACACCATTAACCGTGTTCTCTAGTGCAGTCACTTCTCAGTGTACATGAGGAATTGGTTTCAGGATCCTTCTGAGGTTATTAAAATCTGGATGTTCCAGTTCCTGCTAGAAAGTGGTATATTTGTATATGAGCTACACGTCTCCCCAGAAGTCTTTAAATCAGCTTTAGATTACTTATAATACCTAATACAAATAAATATATTAGTTGTTAGATTGTACTGTTTAGGGACTAATTACCCCTTCCTCCAAAGAAAGCCTGTATATGTTTAGTTTAGATATAATTTTTAAATCATATTGTCCATCCACAGTTTGTTGACTCCACAGATACTGTACATAAACTAGATTCTCTTGCTAGTGCTCCAAAGGTTTTATATCTGTGCACTTTGAACAACCTCTCATTATTTTAAATGTTTTAATTAAAATTTTAGTCATAATTATATTTTAAGCTGGTGAAAGAATTAAATACAAATTTATCTTTGAAGATAAAAAATTTGTATGTTGAAAATAAGAGTATGTTTTACATTAGCATAATAGCAAGGAGAAAAGGTATAACAGCACTATATAGAAATACTTACCAAAAAAAAAAAGTTAAAAAACAATTTGTTCCAGGCGTGGTGGCACACACCTTTAATCCCAGCACTCAGAAGGCTGAGGCAAGAGTATCGCTGTGAGTTCGAGACCAGCCTGGGCTGCATAGTGAGTTCCAGGTCAGTCTCAACTACATAGTGAGACCCTGTCTCAAAAAACCAATTTGTTAAAAAAAAAAAAAAAAAGAAAAGAAAAGAAAAAAGAAGTTAGAAATACCAATTTAAGGAAGAGAAACCCTTTTAACTATTGCTGTGATGTCTGAGTTTTCTAATGATCAGACATCAGTTCTACTTGAATTTGTAGTAGGTGAGACTCTTAGCTACCGCTCTGCTTTTATCATTATGCTTGAGAATTGCTCCTGGGTACTGAACTCAGTTCCTCCTGTCTTAGTCAAGTGAAAGAAGCCTCTCTGAGGGCACAGTTTGGAATATAACCCCATGAGAACATAGTGGCACTCTATGCCAGGTTTTTATCCCACTATCTTGTGTAAGTAGAACACCCCAGGTTTCCTAGTTTTCTTTATATTTGAACAACGAATTTTTATGTGAACTTCAAGTTGTTTTTGTTTGTTTTTGGTACCAGGGATCAAACTCAGGACTTGCGCTTGAGAGGCAAGCAGTGGAGCCACTGAGCTAAATCCCCAGTCCATCAAGTTGTTTTTGTCATGACCAGAGAAGATATTAAAACCTAAAAAAACAGAAGTTCTAAGATACCAACTTTTTTTTCCAGTACCAGGGATTGATCTTAGGACATTGTGCTTGCTAGGCAGGCACAGTGGGAGTGAGCTACATCTCAGGCCCTGATATCAACTCGTAATTGCCCAGTTGTGGAATCTCAAAATGTTGAAGTCAGTTTTATTTTATTTTAATTCAGATTTATTTACCTTTCCAGATTTATAGTGTAACTATATAGGTTACATTGTGAAGTTTTTATCTTTTCTCAAAATGAAACTTGTGCATATAGCAATCATAGTTTAGTTATGAAATACTTATTGTTATGTGATGTAGTTATTTTGAGATTATACGGCATATTTCAGAGTGTTCAGACTATGGTATAGTGTTTTTAGATTTTTTTCCCCCCCATCTTTTACAGCTCTGGTTCTTCCAGCAAACCAACCGGAGCTGATTCTACACACAAAGTCCCAGTAGTCATGCTGGAGCCAATTCGAATAAAACAAGAAAACAGTGGACCACCTGAAAATTATGATTTTCCCGTTGTTATAGTGAAGCAAGAATCAGATGAAGAATCTAGGCCTCAAAATGTAATTATATCAGTTCATGCGATACCATTCCTGATTGGGGGGTAAGAAAAGGGTAGTCCTCGGTATAGCAGCTCCTATAGAACGGTCTATAGTAGAACAGCAGAATCCTCGGGGAAATAGCTGAGCAAAAAAGATTATGTTGACAGGGTTAAAAGCCATTTTTTAACTTGGTGGAGATTGGCATGAAGATGGGTACCTGGAAAAATAAGCAAATGAAAAAAAAAAGTTATAACCAGTTCCTAACAAAACACTCTACAAAAGAAATGTAATTTTAGTACATTTTTTGGTTCTGCATTGGACAGTATATACATAGTCGGATGATGAAACAAATATCCAAATGCACATAGACCTTAAATTGATTTATCAGGATATAACCTAAAAAAATTTAATTTTAAAAATTAGGGGGACCTGGAATTTAGCTCAGTGGTGCCACCCTCTTGCCTCACAAGTGCAAGGACTTGAGTTCAATCCCTGGTGCCAGGAAAAAAAAAAAATTACTATTTTTCTGAATACCTGGCCAGTATAGATTCAATCCACCCTCTTGCCTCACAAGTGCAAGGACTTGAGTTCAATCCCTGGTGCCAGGAAAAAAAAAAATTACTATTTTTCTGAATACCTGGCCAGTATAGATTCAGGTCAGTTGGAGTATATGGTAGCCATAAACAGTTTTGCTTGCTCCTACCACCTAAAAAGTTAATGTTAATGCAGTCTACATTTAGAGAATGGACGGGTGCTGGCATTGCATGAGAGTCAGAATACAAAAGCCTAATCTGGATCATGCATAGCAGGAAAATTTCTTATATATGGCATTTGAAATTGAAAATTCAAGAATTTGCACTATGGCATTTTCTTTAGAAGTATGGAAGTAAGCTAGGCATAGTTGTATATGCCTATAATCCCAACTATTCAGGAGGCTGAGGCAGTAGGATCTTGAGTCAAGGCCACCCTGGGGAACATAGCAAGCCCCTCATCTCAACAAAAACAACAAATAAAAAAGGAAATGTGAAGGTAAATAGCAGAAGAAAAAGCGAAGTGTGAAAACAGTTGCTTCTAGGGAATGAGTGCTTTTAATATGTCTATATATATTAGTTGGAAATATTTTTTAAATGATAGGTAGAGATAGTTTTTGTTTTTGGTAAGAATTTTTCACTTCTAGTATCCGGCACAATTTAGATTCATCTTAGAAGTGTAATGTCTGTCTCAGGTGTGATTTGAATTTATAGCTGCAATGCATATATATTTACAGTTTGTGTGGCTGACTTCCACACTGCCACCCGTTCTCTAATTTTTGAACATGTGAGCATACCCAGGGTTTTCCTGTATTACCCACACCCTTCCTGCCCGTCACCTGTGTTGACAGATTCAGTAGAGCTCCAGTCTCTTCTGTCATTAGAGATTCCAGTGCAGTTCTCACTCGTTCAGCATACCAGGGGACCATGGAGAGCCCTCTGTAGTAAACACTGCTATAGTAACAGAAGTAATTTCAGAACACACACACTCATACGCATGCACATTGTTTTTTCTTTTATTGCAGACCAACTATCCAAGAAGCATACTTACTTCCCTGCTCTTAAATAGCAGTCAGAGCTCTGCTGCTGAGGAGACTGTTATAAGATCAGATGCCCCCGATAGCACAGGGGATCAGCCTGGACTTCACCAGGAGAACTCCTCCAGTGGGAAGTCTGAGTGGCTCAATGCCTCCCAGAAGTCACCCCTTCATGTTGGGGAGTCAAGGAAGGAGGATGACCCCAATGAGGACTGGTGTGCAGTTTGTCAAAATGGAGGAGAACTGCTGTGCTGTGAGAAGTGTCCAAAAGTTTTCCACCTCTCTTGTCATGTCCCCACATTGACAAATTTTCCAAGGTAAGATACTCCTTCTCGCATTCTTTTGCTATGAATCATAGAGCAGGTATGGCTTGGGTGGCTCAGTGGAAGTGCATGTAGCACGCATATGCAAACCCCTGGATTCAATTCCCAGCTTTGCCAAAAAAAAAAAAAAAAGTTAAAATAATAGCCACAAACTTTGATGATCATGATAATCTAAAATCTTTTTTAAAATAAATAGAATTCCACTTGGCACAAATGCATCACTGTAAAGTCCCTAATAATAATCTAACTTTTCTTCTTCCTAGTCTTTTTTGAAAAAAACTAATCAGCTAGGCTGAGAGTGTAGCTCAGTGGTAGAGCACTTGCTTATTGTGTGCAGTGCCGTGGCTTCATTCCCAACATGGGAGTGGGGCGTACCTAGTCTGTTAAGAAAATTAAAAAACAAAAGCCCTCTTAAGTTAATGTGTATGTTTAAGATTAACATATATAATACATATAAACTTAATAATTTATTAATACATAAATATTTCAGACCTCCTTGACTAGGCTTTGATATTAACACTTAGGTCCTGGCTCACACCTGTAATCCCAGCACTCTGGAAAGCTGAGGCAGGAAAGGAGGATTGCAAGTTTGAGTCCAACCTGGGAATCCAAGCAACTTAGCAAGACCCTGCCTTAAAATAAAAAGGGATGGAGATACAGCTCCATGCAAGGGCCCTAAATTCAATGCCCAGTGCAGTTGATCAATCAGTCCCTGCTGTTTCTTCTCACAGCATGTGCTTTGTACCTACATGGTAAATATTTAGTGATTAAAATTCATGCCAAGTAAATCTGTATCCTAGATAGCATGGAGGACATGACAAGGGGAAGTGGTGAAGGGGGAGAATGCATTGCAAACTCAAAAATACATTATCTCAACAGTGGAGAGTGGATTTGTACTTTCTGCCGAGATTTATCTAAACCAGAAGTTGAGTATGATTGTGATGCTCCTAGTCACAATTTGGAAAAAAAGAAAACAGAAGGTCTTGTTAAATTAGCACCAATAGATAAAAGGGTAAGTCTTTGGACATTTCTACCCTAGTATGTTAGGCAATTTTTTTTATTAGATACATTAAATTTTATATTGATTTTTTTAAAGGAGTTTTTTAAATAGGGCAGTTGAAAACTAAACAGCAGATTACAGTGTTTTTCAATTTACCCAGGAGGTATGTGTGGGAGAGAGAGAGAGAGACAGAGAGAGAGAGAGAGTGAAAGAGAGAGAGTGAGTTGGTTTAAACTACCTGCGCAGAATGGAACCTTAGCTTTTAAATTTAGTCTCCCTTGAGTAAAAGTCTTAACTTCATTTCATTCCTATCACATGTTTTGTTCCAGATAATTTGCTTAGAAGTGGCACCAGTGATCTGGGCTTCTATTTCCAATCTTCGGAAGTAATTCCATTCTTTCACTAAAAGTACTAGGTTTATTCATATCCAACTGATAGTTAAAGATTCAGGGTTAGCAGTTTGTTAAATTAAATAGAACACAGTATGAAAATGCCAAGCGAGATGGCCACAAACAGCACCAGGTCTTCACACAGTGCCTTCTAGGATAAACCTATCCAAGAGAAGTAGCAGAGGGGAGCCAAGGAAGAGTCCCCACCCTAGATCTCTTAACTAGATGTGGTCTTCTTTCCTAGCTGTTACTACAACACCCAGCCTGAAGTGGAAAGTAAAAAATGTAAAGAGCTTCAAATGTTTCTAGTGATATTCTCGGTTCAGTTAGTTACAAGGACTTTTTCAAATACCACATACATCCTAAACTGTCAGGCACTACAGTTAATGATTGGGAAGAAAAGCAAAACTCCAAGATCTAGTATCTTTCTTATATCCGTCTAGTTTTAATTCTTATACTTTGAGACTCATGGAATTCTTACTGGAAATAAGCAGTGACTTCCATTATGGATTTTTTCCCTTAGAAGTGTGAACGTCTACTTTTATTTCTTTACTGCCATGAAATGAGCCTGGCTTTTCAAGACCCTGTTCCTCTAACTGTAAGTATTAATGTAATCTTGTACGTGTTGACATAGTAAGACGTGGGCATTTGTTTTTTGGAAATTTTGTTTGCGTCCAGATTCTGTACCGTTTTCATTACTAAATAGGTGATCCAGATCTTAAAGTTTATTAATTCATATAGAATGCATTGGTTCCAAATAGCTATATTTTGACATTAACAAATTGATTGCAAGTTTATATTCTTCTGTTATTTTTCTCACCTCACCTAATTTACGTACTATTTGCATATGTTTTCCATGTTTTTAATCTCAGAAGATTTAGGTATACATCTTAAGCTACAGGGGAAAAAAATTCCTGACTTAAAAACCTTCCCACATATTTTCAGTACTTATTTTATTTATTTTTGGTACTGGGGAACAAACTCAGGACTTTGCACTGGTGAGGCAGGTGCAACACCACTGAACTAAATCCCGAGCTCTTCAGTATTTATTTTAATGTATAGGTCTAGACTTGTAGTAATAGGTGGACTTTAGCAACAGAAAGCAAGCTGAGAAAAGCATATGTTTCTGTGCTAACCATTCATTGCCTTCAAAAAGGTTCGTATTGAGAGTTTGATGCAACCTAATCTTGTATTCATGGAAAAAAGATCACAACCTAAAATATGTTCTCTTCCTGTTCTGTCTGAAATTTCTTTAAAAATTCAGTAAATTTGTCCTTACCGTGTATTAAGTTTTTTAAATTAATGCAAGGCTAGAAGAAAACTAACTTGGTAAATACATACATTTAACTGATAACCATCAGATTCTTTCTTGGGAACAAGTAGAGAAAGTTAGAGAAAGGAAATAAATAATTCCAGGGTAAAGGACCTTTCATACCCAGAAGAGGCAGAGCAAAGAAGTCAAATAGTAAGCCAGTGTAATGGGCACACCAAATCCCAACTCTCAGGAGGCTGAGGCAAGAGGATTGCCACAAGTTCAAAGCCAGCCTGGAGTGCATAGTGAGACTGTGTCTCAAAAAACAAAGCAAGGACCAACCCACACCCCTCCTCCCTGTCTCTCTTAGAGGCTTTCTCTCAGTAACTGCCCCAGGGTGCGGGAATCATATCAGGGCTTTGCCCTTACCAGGCAGGCATGGCACCTACTCTTTAAAAGAAAAAGTCAAAAGAAGCTTGTACTGCTAATCAGTACACACTTAAAAAAACTTAACTCAAAATTGATGTTTCAATGGTCTTGGCTTATAGATATATTTGTATTAGCAGCAGTAACAGGAAAATATACTTCATTTTCATTATGTGTCATCTTTTATTATATGTATAGTATATGTATATGTATATATTAATCCTATGAGGTTGCCAGTAATCTTCCTATTTGGAATATGAGGAAACTTTCAGTGATGTTAGATCACTTACCCAGGATCTTGCTGTTGAGTGGTAGAGCTGATAATCAAGCCCTTCTTCACAACTTTCTGTAATTCATGCAAGAAATATCAGATAATACTAGAAATAATATTTTCTAATAGTTGCTTTTATTTAATAATCAGAGATGGAAAATAGAGTTAAAGGAGAATAAATGAAGACTTGGCTTTTAATTTAAAATGATTGATTAAAACTTGAAAAACATAACATGGAACGCTTACCAATATGTGAACATCAGTAAGCCCCTTCTGTAAATGTTGCCAAACAGGTTTACTTACCAGTGATAAAATGCAAAATTGTTGTAAGAACAATCTGAACTTTCCTGTTACTTCTTACAGAATGTATTTAGGACTAGGTAGGATTCAGTTGTTGTGTTATAATATCTCATTTGTTTTAAAAGGTGCCTGATTATTACAAAATAATTAAAAATCCAATGGACTTATCAACCATAAAGAAAAGACTGCAAGAAGATTCTTCCTTATACACAAAGCCTGAAGATTTTGTAGCTGATTTCAGATTGATCTTTCAGAACTGTGCTGAATTCAATGAGGTGAGGTGGGAGGGCAGCCACAGAGTGAAAGTAATCTTACACCCAACATGCTGTCAACAAATGAGGAGACTGAGATGTCTGTCGGGGAATAAATGTCTGTGTTTTAGGTCTGTCTGGGTAGGAGAGAGGGAATTACGAAGACTTATCTATATTTATTTTCAAAGGTTTATTATATGGGAGTAGAAATAAATTATAACATAACTTGCCAATAATTTTAGAAAATACTCTTCTGGCCTAGAAGTTTTTGTCATTCTTTCTTTTATTTCTTGAAATGTGGGCTTTCAGAATTGTTTTTTGTTGTGCATTTTGAAATTGTAAGGATAAATCCAAAAAGTTCTCATTTAAAGTTTACTCATCTCTTCATCATCTAATCAGTCAGAAATACAGCCTTTGGGCCGGGGATTTAGCTCAGTGGTTCCGCCGCCTGCCTTGCAAGCACAAGGACCCGAGTTCGATCCCCAGTACCAACAAAAACAAAAAAGAAATACGGCCTTTGGTCAGTGGTTCATTCTGTGTATTACTCATTCTAGAATACCACGTTGCATTTACTTGATTCTAACAGTACTATTACGGCATTTTGTTGATTTATCTTCAATAATCCAGCCTGACCGCTAACACTTTCTGAACAAGCTATAGAAGTCTGTCTTTCATTTACCTTCTCTGGACTTAGTTTAGCTTCAGACATAAACATTTTCCACAACAATCCATTGATACTTATAATCTCAAGATTTCAAAGTGAACAGAAGTTTGAGAGATTACTTCTATTATTGACTGTCTAAAATGTTGGTCTTTATTTTTTAATTCTTTTTATTTTTATCCAACAGCCTGATTCAGAAGTAGCCAATGCTGGTATAAAACTTGAAAGCTATTTTGAAGAACTTCTAAAGAACCTTTATCCAGAAAAAAGGTTTCCTAAAGTAGAATTCAGGAATGAATCAGAAGATAATAAATTTAGTGATGATTCAGATGATGACTTTGTACAGCCGCGAAAGAAGCGCCTCAAAAGCATCGAGGAGCGCCAGTTGCTTAAATAAAGCAGCACCATTGGCGTATGTCTGTTGGAGATATTTTGTTTGTCAGTAATTTAACATCACTATAAAGAAGAGTTTGTGAGCTGTTTTTGATGTTTACTAGACTATTTCTTTAATAATCTTTTTCTTTTAACCTCTAAAAATAATGAAAAAGGAAAGGAAGGAAATGAATGGAAGAAAGAAAATGGAGGGGAGGGAGAAAGGAAGGTAGAAGAAAAGGAGAAAGAAGTATAAATAACAAAAAGACGTTCTTTCCACTTCTTGGATTCAAAACCACAATCTGGAGTGATAGCTACTATAGGAAGGAAATAGACTTTGTATGAACTCTTAAGTTGAAAAGTTAAGTGGTTTGAATGTGTGCGTTCATCCATTTTTAGAAAATTAATTCTACTACCCATTATTGCCCAGCCATAGACCTAGGTTTGAGGGGGATACCAGATGGTCTAACAAAAGGATTAGATTAGACGTCATTAAGAAGGTTCCTAACAGTATATTATGAGAGATGGCAATGGTATTTTTTAAAAAATCAGGAAAACAAATGCTTTTTGGTTTTTATCTTATCTGTAGAGGTGTTTGGTATAGCTGCTTTTCAAGGCCGGTGTTTCATAAATTTCTAGACCTAGATTTTCTTTAGCCTCTTCCCATGACACAAGGAAGTGAGCAGGTTTGGTTTTGGTGTGTGTCTATGTGTTGTTTGTTGTGGCTGTTGCTTTTTTTGTTTGTTTGTTTGTTTTAACTGTGTAGATTGTCATTTAATAACAGGGCTTTGGAGTATGGCTTTTAGTGGAATTACCCAGTTTTTAAATACAGCAGGGTGCACTGTATTTGATGTGAGTGAGATTTCTTCAGCATATGCCCTGTGGGGCACTAAATATAAGTTCCCCTAAAAGGGAATAATTTTGTTGTTGTTATATGTCGTTATAATTTCTAATGAAAATGTGATGTAGGATTTGGAACAGGCAGTTGCAGAAAATTATTAGTGACCGTATTTTTTCCTAAAGCATCTACTTCCTGGTTGGTTGGTTGGTTGACTTTTAAAGAATCAGAACCTCATATTTCATGTTTGATCTGAATTGGGGATTTCATTTTCAGTGACAGAGATATTTAAAAAACCGTCTTATGAGAACAGGTAAATTATTTTGTTTTTGTACTGGGGATTGTACTTGGGTCCTTGCACTTTTGAGGCGGGCAGCAGGACCACTGAACTAAATCCCTGGCCCAACAACAAGATATATTATTCTTTGTTTGTTTTTGGTTTTGGTACTGGGGATCAAACTTTGGTCCTTGTGCTTGCAAGGCAGGCAGCAGAACCACTGAGCTAAATCCCCAGCCCAACAACTGGTATATTCTTAATGGACAGGTCAAGCTATTGTAAGTGACATGCATATTTTACTTTTACTTTTACTTTTCAGTGTTCTTTTAGGATCAGATGACTTGTCAATGAAGGAAATTAGGTTAAGATAGAGGAGAATTACTGTGCCATACAGTAGTCCAACATTTTACAAAATACATATGAATATTTTTAGTTTTCCAAAGTAAACATTTCTTAATAAAACACTACAATTAATGTTTGATTGGAGAAAAGTTTTTTCTTTAGGATGACAAAATAAAATACAATTGAGTTCAAGAATTCTTGAGTTGTGCTGTCTCCTGTGAATTACATGTAGAGGACTTGCTTTTATCCTCATACCATTATTTTTTTAAATGGACAATTTGAAAATATTTTCTGGATAATTGAGTGGATTTTAACATTTTACTAAAGATAAAATACAAGCAGAAAATAACTTATTAGCAATACTTTTCCATTTTCTATATAGACTTGGGGTCTGTCCATACGTCAATTATGTATTGTTTTTTTTTTTAAGTTGTAATCACTTTTCAAAATAGTCTATAGTAATACTTGTTATGTTGTTTTGAAATGCATTTGACATTTATTTTCCAAAGACTATTTGAACAAACTTTGATACCATTACACACACCTTTTAGTTGTCTGTTTTGGTTGAGCATTTTTAGCATAGCAGCTAAGGAGCTTTGCTAATAAGTTTATTATAATTTCCTAAATATATCTCGTGGGTTTTTTTGTACCAGAAATGTAACTCAGCATCTTGTACTTGCCAGGCAGGCGGGGCACCACTGAGCTAAATCCCCAACCCAATTTCCTAAATATATCTGAACCAGAATTTCTACTAATGTATCCCAAACTGTCATGATTATATTCATAATCATAAGCCATATTATCTTTTCAAAATAGTATTTCTGTTTTGCCATGACCATCTTTAGCTGAGGGAAAGGCGGTTGAGAACTGTCTTTTGTCATTATACATAATAATGTAAATTATCATATTAACAGCAAATGTTTCATATTTCTCTATCCGGATAACCCTTTCATCAAGGTCTCAGCTCTTGTGACTGTTAACAAGTAACCATGTGCCCAGGAGGATTGCCACTAAACAGTCCTTAAATTCTGTTCTATTAGAAGCTTTACCAAGATCTTCTTTATACCCCACAGTCATTCTGAGAGACCCACCCCCCCTCTAGGGGAGGGGTTCAGTTCAGTATGATTCAGGGAATCTAGACCTAAACTTAATAACACTCCAGTGTTTACCTCTACCAAAAACTCAGCCTTCATTCTGGGTTTGGGACCAAGAGCCTAGTATCACAGCCATAGAACCCCCTTTGCCTAATATGACTGCATCTTACGGGAAGGGTGTGAACAAACTAGACAGTATCAGAGCTAGGATTTTCTCAATGCCAACTGAAGAACAGCTCTCCAACATGTGAAGCACCTGATCTTTGGCTGTAAGGAAGCCCAAGGACGTAATGACTGGACTGATAAACTCTTTACATCTGCAGCTGGCAATGTGACCCTTTTGTCCTTATCCTGCCCGGAGGGGTAGTAATGAAAGGACTAGAACAAAAATAAAATGCAGTACTGTCCTCTTCCATGGTAGTTTTACATTTTGAAGTTAAAGACTAGGCCTTAGGTTTTACTACCTGCCACACATAATATAGTCAAAAGGGTGAGTATACAACCAATTGCTCCATTTATGATTTTGGAATTTCAAAGTCCTCTGCTATTACACTGCTTACACTTTTAAATTTGACTTTGTTGAAGAGATGGTGAAAGAGAACTTTTGCTGAGGTCTAATCCAAATTAACTTGATTCCCAAAAGTTGTTGCATATGAGTGAAAGGTTTTTAGGTTTAAGTTGAAGATGTCCTTGGTTTCTTTTTTTACCTGTAATCATTATGAATGAGGGAAATCAAGCGATCTGATTGGCTATTAAAATTATGGTCATGACCTTGAGTCCAATCATTAATTTCATACTGAGCTTTTAAATAACCATGTACATATTTTTAAAGTATTTTATAGTGCCATGTAAATTGATAGTTGACAACTTTACATTTTGTTGTACCTTCAGCTTGGATGGGAATTTACCCAGTCATAATTCACATTCAGGTGATTCATGTTTCTGGCTGGGAACCTGCCAATCAGATCACAGATTTTTCCATGATGGTTTGCTGATTGTGACAGCTTTCGGAGGCAATAGTCTTTGCATTTGGGATTTTCTTTAAAAAATTTTTTTGGGAGCAGACTGGTGCTTTGATTTTAATAAAAATTAACTTTGATGAATTTTTACTGTGAATATTTTACCACAACAGACTAACGGAATAACTAATGTCATTTCAGTAGAATTTTATCTGGAGTCTTCCCTCATTTCTGCCTGTGTTTGTTGCTCTAGAATCAATACATATAGAGTTAAGCTACTAATCCATTAATAGCAAATGGGGAAACCTATGTATTTTGTTAACCCTTTTTTTTTAAGGGAAAATAGGAAGGAAAGAGTGATAAATAATTTCAATTGATATTTTACCCCAAAGTTAAGAGAGCCAACTTTGCCTTGGGAAATTCTGCTTGATTAGAACCCACTGTGGAAAGGAAGAGTAAGGCAGGGAGTGATTTACAAATCACTTTGAAAGTTTGTCCGTTTTAATTATTCCTTTAAAGTTTGGAAAAAGTTTTTATACTCAGAAATTATAACTACAATTTTTAAAAATCACTGTTGGGTATTTAATAGATCTTAATATAGTAGGGGCAACCTTTTATTTTAAAATTTTGGGGTTTTTTGGTTGTTTTGTTTTGATACTACAAATTGAATTCAAGGCCTCCTGCTTGCCAAACAGGCACTGTGCCACTGAGCTACATTTCTAGCCCGAAAATTAGTTTTAAAATAGAATAATCAAGTCCTGAAAAACATGTCCATGGTAATTACAAGTACAACATGTACCAGAATTTTACCTTGATCCATTTTCTATCGACTAGTCTACTATCCTCTACCATGTATCAGTAAACTTGAGGTTGTGAATTTTTTGTCCCTGTAAGAATGTCTTTAATCTCAAAACAAGTGAGCCAGAAAATTCAGGAGTCTTTCCATTGCCTGTGTCTAAAACCCTAGTTGTCATTGCTTTGGGTAAGGACAGACTATAGAGCTCAATCGGAGGTAAATACTCTTACTCTTGAGATGAGAAGATACTGGCCAGAGAAGTGACATTTCCCTAAGAAAACCAGGCTGTTCCAGGTACCATACTTTGACACTGTTGGTAATATCTAATTTGATTTGTTTAGAGAGTCATTGAGAGTGTATTGGAAGAAGCCCAAAGTAAGGGGTTTAGTATATATATATATACAGAAGGAAATTTTTCTGTTATACATAGTACTTTAGAGAGCCTTGAGGTCTTTTCTACATATGTATAGTTTTCAGACAGATTTGGCCTCTATCCTATTATATAAAGCTAAATGTAATTATGGAGAAACTAGATATATTTAAAACCTCAACCAGTATTATCTTTTGATGCTTTGTAAAACCAATCTAGAAAAGCTCTTACAGGTAAGTGACTTAGATTTGTTGACTTTCATTTCTACTAATGACTAATAGTGGTAAGTTTTCCCAAGCAACTCACTTGAGTTATCAAGAGTTTGTCAAATTTGTTTAATTAAAATTCTGACTGTAGTTTGCTGTAGATTAATGTGCCATCTCAGAAGCTTCAGTTCTGGACAGTGCTGGGCAGCATTGTACAGTTCCTTGGGTCTGGAGATCCACATACTGAGTTCTGAAATCCTTGGGAAGGTGCTTCACCACTGGTTCACTGGTCTTTGATTAGTGCTACCTTTCATTTTAATTATAAATAGCTGCTAACTCCAGCTTTGGGGTTTACAGTTATGGTTTGTGGTGGGTTGTTTGGCTAATTCTACAAGTGTAGCCACAACATCTTTGCATCAAATACATTTTGGCTTAAAATTTATGACTAGACTTTAAAATGGTCTTCCTGTTAGACAAATTCAGGCTGCTTTTGTGCCTGAAAGTTAATGGTTTAGGCTTGTGACAGAGCCCCTACAAAATTTTCAAAGCTTGGCCTGGGCCAATGATTTTTATCAGTGGTTCTGCCACCTGCTTCACAAATGCAAGGTCCCAAGTTGTATCCCCAGTACCAAAAACAAACAAAATTTACAAAGCTTAAAATACAATTGACCCTATATATCTATGAGAACCTCTATAGATTCAACTAATTGTAGTTCAAAAAATACTTGGAAAAGAATGTCAAATCCTACATATAATTCAAATTATAATTAGAGATTAAATGTCTATATAGGAAGATACAACTAAGTCATATGTAAATCGCCGTTTTATAAGAGACTTGAGCATCTTGAGGATTTGGGCCTAAGCAGAGGCACGTATAAACTACATGTGGTTCATTGATGCAACACTTCATTGATTGTAACTGAATCCAATTTTCATTGTAAAAATTGATCCCTGATACCAGGGAGGGGGCAGGGATTTAGCTCAGTGTTGCTGCCACCTGCCTTGCAAGTGCAAAGTCCCAAGTTCAGTCCTCGGTACCCAAAAAAAATTTTTTTCATTATAAAATAAGGGTGAGCCAACCTTGAGGTCCCTAACATCAGCAGGCCTCTACATTGAACAGCTATGAGAGGGCAAATGTCTTTCCACAGCATGCTATCCAAATAGGATATAGTGTGCAAACTGTGTTGTCATGTACACAGCATGGAAGCAATCCAGGATACAGGAAAGCTTAGCTTGCTGCATTCTTTAAATTTTATCACATCTGACAAATCAGAAATCCCCTCCCAATAAGGATATTAGAATAAAAATAGGGAGTACATGGAAAAAAGTTTACTCATATCTTCTTGGTAATTATAAGGTGTACTAATTTAAGCATTTAAGTTCTTTAGATATTTAAATTCTGAAATTTAATAATTTTAATTTGAACTGAATGGCCATTCTAGTTTGAAAGAGTTATTGATAGCAGGTTTGTTCTAAGCTACAAACCTGGTCTCATGCAAGAAAATCCACCTTCTTCCAACAGTAACCATTTACATACCTTTCCAATCTTGTTTTGTTTTTTTGTATCAGGGATTGAACTCAGGTCCTTGCTCTCGCAAGGCAGGTGGCAGAACCACTGAACTGAATCCCTGGCCACTACCTTTCCAATATTAAAGTATATCTTACAAAAGTTTACATTGATCTCCTCCCTTTGGTGATAGTATGTGAACAGTTACTCAGCTATATTCCCATGTGCACCTTATTCTTTTTAAATAAGTTTATTAACTCCCAGGTAGCCTAGAGAAATACATTCAAGTTTTAATAATTGCTCTATGAAGATGAAATTCATTTTTCTCCTCTGATAGATCCAGCTTTTAGGTCTTCATTTAATTTGCTGGGGAAAAAAAAATAATAGGTTAGAATACTTAAAATTGTTCATTCATACTAACCTAACACTAGCAACAAAAAGTTCCTTAATAAAATTTGGGAAATTAAGATTCAGCACTTTTGTGTACCTGCAAATGGAATTGTAGTTTTAGTTATTCCAGTCCAATACATAGATTTAGAAAAATTATAAACACACAAAAGTTTTTATGAGGTTTACCAAAATGATTACATTTAAACTAGTGACCGAGGTAATTTATCCAGAAAAAAATTACTGGAATACTATGTGTTACTGGAGTTAAAACTTTGACACATTCTTGTAAACATTTCTAGAAACTTCATAGTAAGTCCCTGACTTAGGAACATTCAAGTTGTGAACTTTCATACTGTATAAGATTCAGTTTGTGAGCTTATAAACAAATCCATCTTAAAAACAGTACTCCCAGAACTCTCATTTGTAAGTTGGGGACTTGCTGTATATAGTAAGTGCTCACAACACTGAGGTGAGTGTTTGTTCAATGTGCTCTTAGTTATGTATTGAACCTACATGTTAAGGTTCTAAGAAAATGATACTAGAAGAGCTGTAAACTGATAATGCAAAATCACCATAGCTCTAAATCCAAGCCCCAGTCAACTGAAATGGGGATTAGTCCTTTAGTGGTAAATAGGCCTTGAATTAGAAATCTGTGAGCAACCTTTAAGGCAGGAAGACATCATCGTTAAGATAGCTGCTCTTTACTAAATCCAATTATAAGGGCAGAGGACTACAAAGGCCTCTCACCATAGTAAATGCTTTTGGGCATTGTTTGTGTGAACAGTCGTAACTGCTGTAAAGGATAGCAGCTGGTACCACATTGAAGCCTTTGACTTCACTCTGAGGGAAAAGGATAGGCCAAGGTCTGAAGACCATGTGACCCTCAGAGCAGTGCTTAAATCCTGATAGGAAAGTGGAAGGGTGAAGAGCTGGAGCCTCATTCACTGTGGTCCCTCTTAGTAAAGCTATGACTTCCACAGGAAAAGATGTGAAGCGAATTATTACTCTGGCCTCAGTGCTACTCACCTGTAATATTTGCAAGACCAGAGACCCAGTTTTTATTTGGTGACCCACTGAGATTGTGTTGTCTGCTTAGAAAAGGGTGTTCATATACCAAATTTATACAGAAAGTGATAGTTGAGAGTGTCCCGTATCACTTACCTGTAGAGCCCGTCCTTTGGTCTCGATGGGAAGAGTAAATGCAGAAATGGCACACACAACACACACGGAAGAGAAAAGACACAGGGCTCCCAAGATTGATGCACTCATAAGAACCTGTAGGTCACGAGAATGACTCAATTCATTGTGTCCCAGATACCTCTGGATCTTTTGTATGGAAGGAAGGAGTCACTTTTTAAATCCCAGGTCTGTAAGGTATAAATTGCTGTCATTGGCATACTTGGGCCAAACTGATGTAGGAATCTGTGTGACTGGCATTAGTATGCACTGGTCAGTTTAGACTTCTACCTACCTTACCTGCCAGGCATCTCTAGAGCAAATTTCAGTATCTAGCAAAAATTGGAGATAGCCTGTTTTTCCACCCCTTAATGACAGTTCCCTTGATTTATTTTCTCTTAACATCTAGCCTCACCTGGTGGCTCACCTCTGCCAATCCATTACCTGCCTTCAGTTCTAATGGGGTGAAACAAGTTGTTTGGAAGAGATGTAATTTCAGAGGCTGAAAAGATTACTAACGTATCTTGTTTTTCAATTCCTGTGTGACACTTTGGGCTTCCTATTTGGTGTTCATTTTTCCACAGTAATAATGTGTTTCTTTCCATCCATCTACATCTTTTGGCCCAGATATTTTCACTCTGATAATAGCTAATTCATTATACTTCATTTGCTCCAGGGCTGTGTCCAAACTTGGCAGATTGGCACTTGGTTGTTAAACTAATGTTTGGTTTTTTTGAGAGGGTCTCACTTTGTAGTTCAAACTGGCCTCGAACTTGCCTTGGCCTCCCAAGTGCTGGGATTAAGATTTTGCACCACTAAGCCTGGCTTTTGTTAACTTACCTTAAAAAGGACAGTTAACTCTGAAATGATTTAGGGACAGTAAGGCTCTTTAGAGTCAAAATATTGCAAGAAAGAACTAGAAGCTTACCTGGTCTGGTCCAATCCCCTTACTTTGCACAGGAGCCTACACTAAATGACTTGTCTCAGTGATTATCACTCAGACTCATATACAGATTCTTGACAACCAGGCTAGTATTAGATTCTCCAAAGACACCCATCGGGGAGCTTACTGCCTTTGAAAATGGTAAGTAATTCCACTTACTGCAACAGAACTCCAACTTCACTAATTATCTGTAGTGCACCTGAAGAGGATAGAAACCAAGAGACGCCAGCCAGTTGAATTATGATCAAATCATACCAAAATAGGGCATGGATCTAGATTGTTGTGCTGCTGCTACTTCTACAGTTGGACCCCAGATTTCTCAGCCACCACCAGAGGGTCTTTAACTATCTTCACTTTTCACCAGTTTTAAAATATTTAAAATAAAATTTATTTTAAAAAATAACAATGATCCTTCAAAACTGAAAAGAACAAAACCAAAAAACAGAAGTCCTAGGTCACTTGAGATCCTTGATGCTTGAGTTTGGGTCATAGAATGTCTACAAGCCAGAGATGGTAACTACCTATTTTTGGCCTTCCTGGGTATAGGGCTTTGCTTCATAGCAATTCTAGTAATCCAGTATCTCATTACTGGAATATTGTTCCAATAAATACTGCCGAAGTTACGAAACTCAATTTCTGAATGTTTGCAGTGACCACTCCAGATTTCACTGTATCAAAATTAAAGAGGTCCTCTATAAAAAGCCCAGACCAGGGATGAAAAACATTACATGATGACTTAAAGGGTCAATCCTCAATCTAAAACTTGAAAGTTCACTCACCTAGAACTGAAAAGAGTGAGTCCACATATAGCTGGGAACTTTAACGTTCAACTTACCTAATAGAACTACTAAACAGCAAATCAGAGAACTTTATGATACCATCAACAGGATCTAATTGGCATTTGTAGAACAACCCAACATCATCAAAATACATCTTTGTCAGGGCTCATGGAACATTCACCAAAATCATACTAAAGACCATAAAATGAAACTCAGTTGTTATAATTGAATTCAGAATGTGTTGTAGCTAGTGTTATCTGGAAAGAGCAAGTTGACGGCAAAATCAAATCTCTAAAGATACAGGTCAAGTCTCAAAATTTTTAAACACATTGGAAAAGAAACATTAAATTAGTGAGACAGGTGACAGGAACAAGAGTAAGATATTTAGGCATAAACATGCTTACAAAAATCAACATTATTTTACTTATTTAAAAAGTTTGAGACTTAGGGCTAGGGATTTAGCTCACTGCCTGGCAAGCACAATGTCTTGGTACCAAAAAAATGTGTTCTGTAAAAATATAATTCTCATCAAAGTAATTAATTCTAATTAATTAATCAAAATCCCAGTAGGACTTTTGTAATCAGTTTGGGGAATACAATTGATGGTTGATATGAAAAAAATCAACATGTAAGAAATACCACAAAACCTGAAAACCATGGGGTGGGGAAATCTAGGGGGGTTTTATTACTTTAAAAATCATTTTGTAAGAACCACCTAGCACAAATTGTTCTTAACAGTGTTGGTTCCAGAGTAGATTAATAAAGCAGTCACAACAATATGCCCACAATATCTATGGACGTGGTTGTATTAGGATAGGGGCATATTAAGTCAGTTGAGGGCAGGCCAACAAGCAATAAAGCAGCTTTGCTGCTTTTGAGAGCTAGATCCTTACCTCGGGCTTGATGGGTAAATACACTGTGACTGGATCAAAGAATTTAATGTTTTGTCTTAAAAGCCTTTGGACCTAAATATTTTCAGAAATGGACAAATAGGCAGTGTGCACCATTCAAGAATGACATCTTAAGTGGAAAACCAGTAAATTGATTATACGTAACAGTACATGTAACCATACACACACATACATATATATAAATACATACACATATATATACATATACATACTTGCTAGTAAAACCAAAAGGTAAACTAAAAATATCTATTGTGCAATAAGACCTAAATAGACTATGGGAAAACAGCAAATCACATAAGCAGTTTTACAAAAGATACATAGTGAAAGATTCTCATCTTTGCTAAATGAACAGAGTCCAAGTGAAGGTAAGATGTAATTTACTATCTCCCAGATAAAAGTTTAAAAGCTTATTCTCCCTTTGATCAGGCATATTAAAGACCTTTTACAGTGAGCACATTCAGATGGCCCAGAGTGCTCATCTCTAGCTCAGGGAATGCAAAACCAACAAGGAGAGGCCATCATTTCTCACCAGTTAGGATAGCTGTTATAATAGCAGAGGCCTGGGTGTGTGGCTCAATTGTACACTTGCTTGGCAGGTACAAAGCTCTGGCTTCAGTCCTCAGCATTTGGGCGGGGTGGGGGGTGTCGATAAGACAACCTTTATAAATTGGTTGAGAATGTGGATTGGGGCAGCGATTATACAAAATTGTTTATAGGTTCCTACACCTACCCAAAGAAAAGGATGTTATCACATAATTATGGAGTTTCACAGAAGTGTCTGGTACTGGGGGTAGAACCCCCAGCCCTCTGCCTTTTTGAGAATAGCTAGCCTAACTGGTGAGAGATGGCCTCTTGTGGTTACAATCACTTAGTTTAAAATTAAACACTTTTGCCTAAAAATTACCCAACAGACTTCCTACAAAAGTCGGCTTTTTTGTCAGGCATAGTCTAGAATCTCCCTTACTATATGTTCACTGTTTCCTGTTTTTTTCTTAGCTACATTATACCAGTTAACACTGTCCCTTGTTTAGTCTCCATTAGGATGTAACTTTAAAGAATCTAGAAACTACTATGCAGTGTCTAGAATAGAAGAGCTCAATGAGCAAATACTAAGATTTAAATAAACAAAAATGTACTCATCGCTGAGGAAATGACTTGAGTCATAGCAGTCCATGTAATGGAACCTTTGTCCCTACTTAAAGAATGAGGTTGAGCTCATGTTGACATAATGTTGAGAACGGCAATTCCAGTGGTATATGTACCTCATACAGGTGTATGTGTTTACACAAATAGTTACACCCGTTGTGGAGATAGCAGAGTAAGATGGAGTCTGACACTGCCTGGTGTTTGCTTTCGTAGTGAGCTCCAGGCCATTTCCCAGGTTTTGCCTAATCTTTCCGACCTGCTTAAGAAGACTTCTCTGCTCTCTGGGGAGGACGGGGCCTCTCCTGTCTGAAGATTCAAATCAGGTTCAAGGGGAATGTCCATTTACCTCTGTGATGACCATAAAATAGTTACAAAGATTTATGAAATATAACTACATGCACATGGATATAGTACATAGTCTATACATACATAGAACGTATATGTACACAGACCTACATTTGTAAATGTTACTGTTACTCAAGACAGCATATGCACTAAGAAGTACCAGGAAAAATACACTCAAAACTACTATCTGCTTGTGTCTGATAACAATTTCTGGAAATTTTTTTTTCCTTAATTGTATATTTCTGTATTTGAGATTTTACAACCAGTGGGTTTTTATAAGAAAAAATGTAAATGATTATAAATAGCTGGGCTTGGTGGCACACACCTGTAGTCCCAGCACTTGGGAGGTTGAGGCAGGAGGATAGCTGTGAGTTCGAGACCAGCCTGGGCTACATAGTTCCAGGTCAGTCTCAACTACATAGTGAGACCCTGTCTCAAAAATAAAAATGAATTATCATAAACATTGTTAATATAAAACGAGAAACAGTTCAAAGTTTTAAAAAGCTAATCAATATACTGCAACAGAATGCCCAAAAAAGCTATTAGGAAAAACACAAGTCCAGTTGATAAAGAACTTTTAGAAAAATTAATAAAGCCCTATAAGTAAAAGTGGAAAAATTACAAAATGGAGAGTGAAATATCAGTGTGGAGCACACATCTGCAATCCCAGCACTCTGGAGGATAAGGCCAGAGGACAGTGAGCTCCAGGCTACCTGGGCTGCATAGCAAGTTCAAGGGCAGCCCAGACTAAGTGAGACCCTGTCTCAATAAGACAAAACAAAAAATGAAACCATTACTACTAACAGGAAGTGAAAAGATTAAATAATGCTTCCCACAGTTCATTCTAATAAATTTGGACAGAGCAGCCAATAAAAATTTCCCTGACATTCAGATAAAAGACCCAAGGAAAGATCTCACGATAATGGCCAAAGAAATACAGTACATCACAGCAAAAACAGGATTCAGCCTTTCACCTCCTTCCCTTTCCCTCCCCTCCCCCTCCTATTTCCAAGGAACAGAATCCAGTAAAAATTTCAGTAAAACCTGCCCACGACTCTAGAACCTAACATACACAAAAACAAATGACCATTTCATGTATGAGTATTGATTCCAAAGTCATGATTAAAATGCCAAGGAACTCAGTGGTTTGCTAGAAAGGTAAGGCTTAAGTGGCAGCCTGCACTGGTACGAAGGCTAAGGTCTCTCTGCCTACCCCTGCTTCCTCTTCCACCGAGCTAGCCAAGAGTTTCCAGTCTTTGTATAATATGTAACTATTCCAGCAAGGGGCTGACTCAGATATTTCAGCAGACTGTGCAAACTAATAATTTTAAAAATTGAATTTCTATATACTAAAATAAACATCAACTCTTCGAAATGTCACTATACGTCCAGCTCTCTGTAGGAGCCAGGAACACAGAAGTTAGCAAACTGCGAAGTGGTCATCCCCGTGCCTCTGTCTCCACCCAAATTCAGAAGTTGAAGCCCTGACCCCATGCAGTGGTGTGAGAATGGGCCTACAGTAATTAGGGTCAGATGAAGTCAGGATGGGTGGTCCGCCACAAGATCAGTGCCAGTGTAAGAGGAGGAGACACCAGAGCTTGCTCTCTGCCCTGGGGGCACAGTGAGATCGCCAGCAAGCCCAGAGGAGAAACCACCAGAGCCCAACCCTCCTAACTCCCTGACTTTAGACTGCCAGGCTCACTGTAAACCACTTTGACGATTTTGCTCTTTGTGAGAAGGGAGGAGATAAAGGGTTTGCACAATAACAACATATAGATCTTCAGGAAAATGAGTCGATGGGGATGAGAGTGCACAGGCCATGACTGGTTAGTATGCCGTGTCAGCAGTGCAGGAAAGAGTGATGGCAGTTTGAGGGCTAAGGTGATGATCCAGGTTAAGAGATTAAATCCATAGGATTTGGGGACTGACCCTAAAGGGAGGAAGGAGTGACTTTAGGAGGAACCAGGATGCCATTTACCAGAGACAACTGGGAGAGGAGTGGGTCTGAGAGAAAAGGAATTTAATTTCAGGCATTGCTGGGACACCCAAGTGGCAGTGTTGGAAGGAATTCAATGGAACTAGAGCTCAGAACAAAGGCCTGCCTAGTCCAGAGCTGTGAGCATGTAGATGGTCATCAAACTCGTAAAAATGATTGATATACCTAAGTACAGGAAGATAAGGGTCTAATATTGAGCAGACAATTCCCCAAGTTATAGATACACATATGCCTGGGAAAGATGGCAAAGTCACCAAAGAGAAGAGGGAAATCCTAGAGGAGCAATGTGAACAGAATCAAGACCTTAGCATGGGTGAAGGGTTGAGTGACAGGAGGGATCAAAGGAACCTTTGTATTTAAAATCATGAAGGTCTCGGGGAACCTTATCAGAATCCTTCTGGAGGCCTGGGCATAGCAGCAGGAGCCAGAGAAGAAGAAAATAGGAGGGGGAAGCCACTTACGAGTTTGGCTGGAAAGAGTTGACAGGGTTGAATTTACCATCTGGAAACCAATGGAGAGCAGTCCACATTGAAAGGGACAAGGGACAGTGAAATTGCAGGGGATTCAGTCACAAACCTGGAGATGCCAATGAGAAACCACTATTTAAAGAAAATAGGTTTTGATCCCTGCCCCCCCCCACGACAAAGTCAGTAGGCAAAAAATGTTAAAACAAATTATAATGAAAAATTACTCCAAGTAACAGCGAAAGTTGTAAAATGCTTAGGAACAATACGGGATCTATTTGGTGAAAACAAAATCCCAGCAAAGGGCATAGAAGGAAAATTGAACAAATGAAGAGAAATCTTGTTCTTGGGAAGACAACGTTGTAAGAAAAGTCAGTTTTCAGGCCAGGTGTGGTGGTGCACGCCTATAATCACAGCATTTGGAAGGCTGAGGCAGGAGGATCGCTGTGAGTCCGAGACCACCCTAGGCTACATAGTTTCAGGTCAGTCTCAACTACATGAGCCCTGTCTCAAAAAACAAAACAAAACAAAACAAAAAAAACATTTTGATAAATTAACTGATATACTTAATTAACAATTAAGATCTTGATAGAATTTGGGCCAACACAGATGGCAAAATAGAACTGAATGACTCCAACATGTATCTGAGAATAAAGTCATGAGGTGCTCATAAACAGCTGTTTTAAAAATTTATGACAGCCAGGGATTTAGCTCGGTGGTTCTGGCATCTGCCTCACAAGCACAAGGACCCAAGTTCGATCCCCAGTACCAAAAACAAAAAAATTATGATAAAATTCATTAATGAAAAGAATATGACAGTAAGAGCATAGGTCAGTGAACAAAAATAGTTAACTAGAAATAGATCAAGTACTGTAATTGTGGGAATACTATACAAGCAATCAGACATTTCTAAACCCTAAGTAAAAAGTGGATCATTTAATAAATAGTGTTGGAAAAGCCGTCTGCCACTGAGGAAATCATGTTTCCTGTGTTAATCCTCCCACCTCAGTAAACTGGCGTGAATAGGGCACGTTACTGGGTCACAATCTGGGGAGTACTCGGAAAGTTAATTAAATTGGATATTATGATTTAGACGTTTCTATGCGTATATCATACTCAGTTTATACTGCCTCGGTCCTCTCCCCTTGAAAATAAGAGGTTACAGAAAATTGTATATTTTCACAATCCCAGAGACTATAAAATATGAAGGCAAATGTTGATAAGTATAAGTAACAGTGTCCATGAACTTAAAAGTTCTGTACTGAGAGCCTAACCAAGACAATAGAAAAATCAGGATTATCTGTAGTATGTTAGAAAAATGGTTAAACTGGGTGTGGTGATGCATGCCTGTGGCTGAGGCAGGAGGATTGCCCGGAGTTCAAAGCTAACCTGAACAATAGAGGGAGACCCTGTCTCAAAATGAAAATGAAAAGTGGGTAAAATGTCTTTTATATATGAAGGATTCCCACAAGTCAATGCCTTAAAGACTGAATTGAAGCCGGGCTGCCTGGAATCCCAGCACTCTGTTCAATTCCACTTAACTCAAATTGGAATACAGCCTGGGGATTTTAGTGACTTAGGACCTGTTATCAAAATTTTAATAAAATTGGTATGGGGTTGAGGATGTAGCTCAGCGCAAAAGCCCTAAAAAGAACAAAGACTGAATTGAAAAAGTGGTAAGTTGGGCGGGGGATTTAGCTCAGTGGTTCTTCCGCCTGCCTCTCAAGCACAAGGTCCTGAGTTTGATCCCTGATACCAGAAAGAAAGAAAGAAAGAAAAATTGGCAAGTACTTAGGTAGGCAATATAAAACAAAAGTGAAATAAACATGAAAGCATTGAATTCTACTCCTGAATAAAACAAACAGTAATTAGAATAACACAGAGCTGTCATTGCCAGTGAGACTAGCAAAGATAAACAGGATGGGAGCACAGAATGCCAGAAAGCCAAAGAAAGCAAACCCTGACCACCAGACCTAGGGCTAGGAATGTGCCCTAAGGAGATGATGTTCAGGCCTGTAAAGGGCGGCTGAGACAGGAGGGTTACTGCATTCGAGCACAGCCTGAACTATATAGTTAAGTTCAAGGCCAGCCTGAGCTGCATATTGAGACCCTGTCTTACAAAGATATAAGCACAAAAATACAAGAGAGAATTAAATCACTGAAGAGTAACCTTTTTTTTTTTTCGTTTTTTGAAACAAGGTCTTACTGTGTAGTTCAGGCTGGCCTCAAACACTCGGTGATGCTCATGGCTCAGCCTCCTGAGTGCTGGGAATACAGGCATGCACCATCACATCCGGCTCTGAAGAGTAACTTTTAGATACAACTTCAATATTTTTCAACATTAAACAGGACCTTTTATATTCGTGGACATGAAAAATGTCTGCAGCATATTATTGAGTGCCAAAAAAGTATATGAATTGTCATATTTGGGTAAAATGGATAATGTGTAGTTACAATGCATTAAAGGAGCTTCATCAAAATCTTTAGTAGGGACCAGGGACTTAGCTCAGTGGTTCCACTGCCTGCCTCACAAACGCAAGGACCTGAGTTCGATCCCCAGTACAAAAAAAAAAACTTAAGTAGTAAAACTTTAACTTTGTCACTTTGTATTTTCTGCATGGAATGAAAAAAATGATGTTAAAATTGCCTTTGGGTATCTTGTGTTTGTGTGCACATGTGTGTGTTTTGAGGCAGGGTTTTGATATATAGTTCAGACCGACCTTGAACTCACTATGTAGCCCAGACTGGCCTTGAACTCCTGGCAATCCTCTGCCTCAACCTCTTATATGCTGGGACTATAGGCATGGTCCACTACACCTCATATATATGGCTCAAAATATTTTAAGCACAGGGCTGGGGATTTAGCTCAGTGGTTCTGCCACCTGCCTCAAAAAAGTGCAAGGTCCCGAGTTCAATCCCTGATACCAAAGAAAATACTACACTTTTTGGGGCTGGGTATTTAGCTCAGTGGTTCTGCCTCCTGCCTCACAAGTGCAAGGACCCAAGTTCAATCCCCAGTACTCCAAAAAAAATTTTTTTTTAAACAGGTACATCACACTTGACACTGACAAAACTCCACTCCTTGGACTCTAGGGAGGCTCCTCTGAGCTTCTTTCCTAACTCCTTTCCTCAGCCTGGCCTAAAGCTTTGAACACAAGCACAGTTTCTAACAGCTCAAGGCCTCATGCCTTGGATGCCAGAAGCTCCCCATAAAGGCCCACCCAGACAAGACCCCTGCTTCCATCCACACCTGCAGACAGTCCCTGTGTCCCAGCCTCTGGGGAGGGAGGGCCCCAAGTCCCACAGCAGCAGTGAGCTGCCTCGATGACTTTTGTAGGGACCAACACCCCTTTGCCAAGTGTCATGTTTTTATTTCCCTGACTCAACGCGGCCCCACCCCCACCCCCGCCTTCTCTTTCACAGACCTACTTAAATCTGGGCCCCTGCAAGTGGTGTTTGGTTCACAGTGGCTTTTCTCCTACTGCACTTAGTAATTACTAAGTTATTACTAATTAAAACTCATCCTTACCACTTTAATGAGTACCCAGCTTTATCTTTGACAAGGTCTATAAATTTGTTTAGCTAACTTCCTTTATGAATATTTTGTTTTGTTTTTTTAGTTTTGGTGTAATCTGACTTCTAAAATTTTAAAATAAACTTTAAAAAATTCACATCTATTCTGCATGCATCTATTGATTATTTTTAATAATATTATAAATTAGTTAAACCTTTTCTGCAGTGTCTCCCAAATTTGGTGAGAAATATAGACATAATTGGCTTTTTCCTTAAACAAAAATGCATTATGTGCTGTAGCATATGCCAGAGCTTAAAATTTCCATTCAGCCAACACAACTTTACGAACATTTTGAATGCACAGAGTTTTGATTTCACTTAACCTAGGGGGTTCTGCAGTGTCTTATTTGTGGACTCGCTGGTTTCCATACTTCACAGAAAGCTTAATCACTTGACAGGACAAAAAAATCATACTAGGGAGGCTGAGGCAGGAGGATCACTGTGAGTTCGAGACCAGCCTGGGCTACATAGTTCCAGGGCAATCTTAACTACATAGTGAGACCCTGTCTCAAAAAACCAAAAGAAAAAAAGAAAAAAATCATGGCTCAGCAAAATTTTATGTAATCAAATTTACCATCTTTTCCTCTATCTGTATGCTACAAGAAGTGTTCTCTGGGATTCTGAACTCTGCTTTTCCAGTCTTGCTAGAAGGGTGGTTCACCTTTGCCTCCCTCTAATTCACTGTTTCTACAGCAACCAGAGTGATCTGTTTAAAATGGAACGCTAATCATATCCCTTAAATTGTCACTTGAAACCCTTAACATATTGCCCATTGTTTCTAAGATAAAATCAAAAGCCCTCACTGTACCCAAGAGGCACATTCTCTCCCTGCATGTTCCCCTACTTGCCTGCTATGGAGTTTCCTGTTCCTGGAACAAGCCAGTCTCTGGCCCTCTGGGCCTTGTAGCAGTTGTCACCCTACTTGAAAGTCTGTATTGCCCTATACACCACTGGCAACTTCTCATACTTTAGGTCTCAACTCCATGTCACCTTCTCAGAAAGGACTTGCCCCAAAAAACCTGTCACCCCTCCTCATGAATAAATTATTTGCAAAGCATGAATTACAACCTGAAATTATCTTAAATTCTTTGCATGTTTGCAAAGAACCCAACTTCAAAGTAAGTTTCTTGAGGGCAGGACCCTGTAGTGCTGTACAGCCAAATACTCAACAGGTTCCCCCAAACCCCAAATCCTGCCACACAGCCTTTATCGATTTCCATGATGCACATCCTAGCACTGCGGCTAATTTCACACTGTAATGTGACATTAAATAGCTTGCAGATTTTCCTGAAAATTGAACCATTAGCTTGCATAAGCTAACACAGGCCAGTTGCACATACCACTGGGATCCTGTTTCACTTTTTTACTGCCACAAGTACGGGTGGGACTGCTGTGGTTTGAGCTTGTCCCCAAGGGCTCATTCACTCACAGCTTGGTCCTTGGTGTACACTGAGAGGAGGGGCCCATGGTAGGTCCTGAGGTGACCTGGGGGTGTGCCCTCAGAAGGGACTGTGAGAAATTTCCTCTTTGACAATGTGTTCTCTGCCTCTGCTTCCAGCCTGATGTCATGGGAACTCCCAATCCTGGAATTTCGACCTCCAAAATGTGAACAAAATAAACCTCTTTTCTTTATAAAGTACCCAGCCCTGGTTATTTTGGTACCTTAAATGAAAACAGACTAAGATGAGGACAATGCCTTCTAATTCACTGTCTTTATAACAAGGGTGATCTTTTTTAAATGCTATATAGATATTGAATTTTCAGTTGATTTCTTTTGTTGTCGTTTTGGGCAGTGCTGGAGGTTGAACCCAGGACCTTGTTGTACACTAGACAAGTGCTCTACCACTGAGGTACATCCCCACCCCTGGGATAATTTAACTTTAAATTCTATTTTATTAAATGCACATTGAAGCTAATTAAGTCTTATTGGGGGGGGGGTCTAACAAACTGAGAAGTTCCCTAAAATTGGTAGAAATTACTCCAGAAATAAACATTTCCTGAGTCATCAAAATAGGTTCTTAAGTGAAGGAACCTCTTTTTCACCTAACAAAGATCCTCTGTTTATCTACCCTGTTTCCTTCTGAAGCCTAACAAACATCTCAGGCTGAATGATTTCAGTTAAGAGAACAGAGCTGCCCAAGAGAAAAGATTTCAGAGAATGTTGTAGGAGGAGCCACAAAAGAGCTGGTTCTGCCGTACTTGGGCAGAGTAATAAGGTTATAGGGAGGAGACTGGGGACAATTGTCATGGTACCAGTGACAGAAATCAGGCAAAGACAATGTTTACAAGGTTTGCTGGATCTTGTGAGTGGATGTCTCCATTGACATCCCTCTGAGAAGCTTTCACGGACTTTGGATGCTCTGCATCCTCCTCCTGGATGGCAGACTAATTTGTTGAGGTCAGCTGCAGAAGAGCTGGACTCCAACCCCACTCCAACCACAGTCACACAACCTTGGGCTAGGAGGGGCCTGTACTGCAAACCTGGGTGACAGGCATATGCTAGGAGGACTCAGCCATCCACAGGAGAAACCAGCACCATACATCACTGAACTGAGGATGCCTGGTGTCACAGGCTAAGTGTGCCCCTGCAAAGTTCATGTACTGAAGTCCTGATCCTTAGTGTGAGGCTATCGTATTTAGAGGTGGGGCTTTGGCAGGTAACTAAGTCTTGAGGATAAGCCCTCCTGAATGGAATCTGTGCCCCAGAAGAGCTCTTTCCTCCATTTTCCAAATATAAAGCTTCAGTGAGGAAGTAGCCATCTGCCATGCCAGCCAGGAAGAGGACCCTTACCAGAACCAACCATTGTGGGCATCTAAGCTCAAACTTCCAGACTCCGGAACTGTGAGAAACAAGTTTCTGTTATCTGTAAGGCTCTGATATTTTATTACAGCAGCCTGAACTAAGACACCAGGTGGCCAGGGTTAGAGTGACTGGTTTCTTCTAGATGTTTCCAAGGGTGAGAGGATTCAGTCAGTCCCTGGCCTATCAGCAGAGGCTATATACTAATGAGTCTTTAGTTTTGTAGCAAAATGCTCCTTTTTTATTTTCTCGGACCACATACTACCATTATTTCTATTACAGTTCGTTTCTGATAGCTAAACAGTTCCAAACATTCTTTTTGTTTTGTTTTTTGTTGTTGTTGTTTTTTTGAGACAGGGTCTCACTATGTAGTTGAGACTGACCTGGAACTCACTATGTAGCCCAGGCTGGTCTTGAACTCACAGTGATCCTCCTGTCTCAGCCTCCCGAGTGCTGGGATTACAGGCATGCACCACCACCTGGCAAACATTCATTTTTAGAGGTGTATCTGTATTAAATTTATAACCATAGTTATTCAAGCGTACAAACATATCACTGATCACATGTGAACATTTTCCTTTAGCTGATTTAATAGCCTATCTTAGGGAATAAGAAAGAGAAAACCTATACCAACCCCAGGATGTTAAGCAGAGCACTCATTTGGTCCACTTGGGCTATTTTCTGCCCCACAAACCCTCCAGAAGACTGAGAACCCAGAGACTCAATTGCTAACAAAAGCTGAGGACATTAACCATGCCTTGGTCTAGTCATCCAGAGAAAGTCAATATTGTTCTCCTTTCTTTCACCAGTAGGCTCTTTCTGAAAACGATGAAGTAGTAGACATGAAGGAATTTTGAAAAGCAAAAGCATAAGACAAAAGCAGCCCCCGTTTTTAAGTAGGAAAAACACTCCCAAGAGGGTTAAAGCTCTTTAAATCCCTCGTGGTTCACAAAATCCCTATGTTAAATTCTAGGAACCTCATGTTGAAGTCTCTTCAGCAAGCACCTCCCTCAGAATGTCGCTTCAGCGGCTCACAGCCCTGGCTCTGGTCCATACTGATGCAACTCAGGCAGGGACAAATGACCAGACCTGGGCCAACAGGAGACCCTGGCTAGGGACCCAGAGATCACTGTCTTAATGGGGCAGAGATACGTCGGGTGGGGATTTGTGGGAATGCCCTGCACAGAGCCAAGCAAGCACAGCCGTCCCATCAGGAGAGAGGAGCAAGGCCTGCACACTTAGGCAGGCTCCAGGCAGACGAAGGGGCACCGAGTCATCAGGCTTGCCTTTCCTGCAGCTCCCTGACCAAGCGAATTTGTGTCCTATTGCAGTGCAGAGAGACAAACCATATCGCCCTCTGGCCCCAAGACCTGCGGGTCATATCTGCCTGTTTGCTCTCCAGAAAGCATGCTTCCGGTTGCCTTGGATCTCACCCCACTCTGTGCCCAGTGTGCCTGTGCACAACAGGGCCCTTGCCCAACACTACCTCCCTGCACTTTCAGCTTCTTTTTCCACTGTGAGTGTAGACAATCGACCGAACACATATCCAGCCACAGCTCTAACTCAGGTCCGAGCCTACAGTCGCTCCACTGCTCCAGCTAGTCCTTCCTTTTGGATGTATCCCCAACACTACCCAGCTGAGCAAACCCCAAAGTGCTAACCCTCCACACCATCAACTAGCCAAAAGCCCAGGGCACCAAAGCACCTCTTTCTCTATGCGAACGCTCTGAAGAGTGGGGCAGCAGTGCCTCTGGAAAACTCAAAAGCAGGCAGGAATCTGGGTTGTGCCTTTCATCTTCTGGGGCCTCACTCTTTCCCCACCGCACTCAGGTTCACCCTTGCAGACCCTGCCGCTCACCTGGGATATGAATGGCGCCACCATGGCCCCAATGCGGCACAGGGAGCCGCTGGTCCCCATCCCCAGGGCACGCATCGTGGTGGGGTAGACCTAGGAGAGGCACAGAACTAGTCACTGTCCCTCCTCGGCCCCATCCTCCTCCCTCCCAGGCCAGGCTCCAGTAGTTCAGAGAACCAGATGGACTTTAGATCACAGAAGTCCTGATCTGCCCTGGTGCCCAACTTGCAGTTTTTGTAACAATAAAAATCAGCCAAAAAACAAACACTTGGGAAAGTATCCTTTAAATGACCATCTTCCCACAAAGTGTATGTTTAACTGAATTTTCTAAATTTTAAACAGATAAGCTCTGGAATCCGACAGCAAAGTCCCCTCTTAGAGATATAATTGAATAAAAATGATTCTCCAGCATGGAAAGAAAGTACGTCCCTAGAAATTTGATCCAACAAAATCTTTAATACAGCTACAGTGAGGAGAGCTGACCGGAGGGCCAGGCACCTGCCACGTTTACCACATTCTCACCGAACACAGTGGTCTTGGCAATTGCACAATTTTACTGATAATCTATTTTCCTCCCACAATTTCTTTTTTACAGTTAGAGTAAAATCGCATCAATCTGTACTTCACTGGTCCGAGTCATTTTGTTTGTTTTTTGAGATAGGGTCTCACTGTATAGTCCAGGCTGACCTTGAACTCTCAGTGATCCGCAGCCTCTCAAGCGGTGGGATTACAGGCGAGCACTTTACCACGCCCGACTTGCCTCTGAATTCTTATAGAAACTGGCAGAAGTTTAAACGAGTCAGCAAGCATTTGTTAAATAAGATTATAGGGAGAATATATGGTACAGAAAATGGTATCTCAAATTTTTGGAACTTTTAAAAAATGTTACACCATATTGATAAAATCCTTTTTATTCATTCATTAAAGCAAAGCACGTAGCCCTTCAGTGGGCCACATCTTATTGGCTACCACTTGTCAAAGGCAAGAGTAAAATGTTTTTCTGCCTCTATATTTATAGGAGAAAGTCTAGGGGTTGAGTGTTTTTCTGGGGGGCTTTGCTGTGGTGCTGGGGATTGAATCCAGGGTGCTGACCATGTTATGTAAGGGCTCTATCACTGAACTATACTCCTAGTGCTTCTTTTAAATTTTGTTTTGAGGGCCAGGGATTTAGCTCAGTAGTTCTGCCGCCTGCCTCGCAAGCGCAAGGTCCCGAGTTTAATCCCTGGTACAAAAAACACAAAACAAAACAACAAAAAATAATAAGAAATTTCGTATTGAGACAAAGTCTAAGTTGCCCAGACCAGCCTCTAATGTTGCATTCTCCTGCCTCAGCCTCCCAGGTAGCTGGGACTATAGGCATGTGCCACTGTATTTAGCTGCTTTATTTTCTGAAAAATGAGACTGCTGGATAGGACTGAAAATCATGGATTCAGATGCATGGAGATGTTGTCTTTTTTTGCTATTATATCGTCAGTTTCTTGTTCAGGTTCTGAGTCATTTGGAACCTAACAATGATAGATTATCACTTTAGGTCCACATCTTTGGGGTTTTAACAATAGGTATTTAAAATACTTAGAAATGACCCTCAAAATGAGTATATTTTAAAATATGCATTTAATCAAATGCTACACATACAAGTCTAGAAACATAATATGTTATAGATTTTGGGGGGCTCATAAATTCAAAAAGTAATTTTAGATGTCAGTGGAATGAAATGAAGTACTACATTTCATTCAAATATCTTCTAATTTCCTATTTCCGCCTGTGTGGAAGGAAAAGAGAGTACTTTTCTCCGTGGCTTGAATGGTTTTTCTTTTGGTTTGGTACCAGCTTGAGAAGCAGGAGGTGGCACCACTGAGCTAAATCCCAGGCCCTTGCATAGTGTTTTTGTTTTGTTTTTTGTACCGGGGATCAAACTCGGTCCTTGGGCTTGGGAGGCAGGCGCCAGAACCTCTGAGCTAAATCCCGTGCCCTTCAATAGTTTTTGACAGGTCAGATCTTCCCTGGGAACAACTGAGATGAAAACTAACATATCTCTATCAGCCCTCTAGCACCATCCTCTCCAGCTCAGTGACTGACAAGACCACTTCAACTCCCAGCAAGGTTTCTATTAAAATATTGTTTAATTTCTGGGAATAGCAGCTTTTTATGGCAGGAGCTTATGAAGACATTTCCAGCTACCTCAGGCAGTGCCTCACATAGAGTAGACTTTTTTTTTGGTACTGAGGCTTGAACTCAGGACCTTGCGCTTGTGAGGCAGGTGCAGCACAAACCCCAGCCCTAGAGTAGACTTATTAATTCAATAAACTGCATTAAATTACAATTAAAGAGTAAATCACAATTACATTCAAATTTAAACTATATTCAGAAAATAACAGAGACGGAAGAAAACAGTCTTCCAGAAAAATAAATGTGAACTGGGCATGGTGGCATATGCCTGTAATCTGACACTCTGGAAGGCTGAGGCAGGAAGAATACAAGTTTCAGCACAGCCTGAGTAATTTAGCAAGACAATGTCTCCAAAAAAAATAAATAAATAATAGGCTGGGATTATAACTCAATGTGAAGTCCCTGCATTTAATTCCCAGGCAGCAAAGAAGAGAAGAGAATGGCACCTTCTGATTTCAAGAACAGAAGGGGACTCTCGTGCTACCCCTGCTGCTCTCATTCTGTGGCGGCTGGGGCAGGGCAGGGCCTTCTTTTCACAGCCATGTGGCTTAGTAGGAAAGCGGGGAGGTCCCACCTTTCCTCTCTGGGCCTGGCTTTCAAGAGACTAAACAAGAGAGAGGAAAATCCCCCCCAGACAAGCTTTCTAATGTCCTCTTAGTGGGCGTTGGAAGGGGATCATCAGAATATCACCCAAGTCAGGGACTCGCCATCCGTCGGAGTTAGAAAGCCCTCAGGAACAGCTCAGCTGAGCACCCCACACAACCCCTCCGGGCACTCACCTCTGCCGTGTAAATGTAGATGGTGTTGAAGTTGGCGGCCACCAGCGCTCTCAGCATGAAGAGGAAGCCGATGAGGCCAGCGCTGGAAGGCAGGGAGCAGAGGGAAGTTACAAGCAGCCTAACCGTGGGGTCCCAGGGCCATTCCCAGACGCATGCTGTCGCAGCCCCCAGAGGTAGGCAAGACAGCTTACAGCTTGCTCTGTGGCTGCCAAAGGTTGTTTCTAGGACCCCGCCTCACGGGCCCCGAAACCTATGGAGGATCAGGTCCATTCCATAAAATCGTGTCACTTTTGTGCAGCATCTTTAGATTTACAATACCTAATTCAAAGAAATGTTATGTGAATAGCACTTATGCAGTTGTTGTTTAGGGAATATCAACAAGGGGAAAATTCTGTTGTACCTGCTCATTATTGGTGCAAAGAACTTTTCTTTTCTGGGTACTGGAGAATAAACCCAGGACCTTCAAAACTAAACTATATCCCAAGCCTTTTTAATGTCTTATTTTGAGACAAGGTCTTAAATGGCCCAGGCTGGGCTCAAACTTGCAATTCTGCCACCTCAGCCTCCCAAGGTGCTGGGTTTACAGGTGTGTACCACCACCTCCAGCTTGCAAATTGCTTCGAGTATAAATTATAAATGAAATGATTTCCACACCACAGACAGGTATTTAAACTATCTTGACATTCATTCAGATAATTTGGTAATTAGGACTGTTCTCCAGCTCTCTAGGGAGCTTCCCATAGTGTTCCTAAACATTTCGATGGGTAAAGTGAGTACTCCAACACGGGGCCCATATCCCACAGTAGCTGAAACGGGCAGAGGAAGCAACCTGCAGTACGGGGCACGAGCCTCCCAATCAAACAAGCAGCCCATTCAACAGCTTGGGTCTGGAGAACCCATTTGAAAACCACTGCATGAAATGTTCTCAAACAACCAATGGAAAAAATAAATACCTGGAAGTACAGATATTGAGGAGAAGGAAAAATAAAGCTGTGCATCCCATGGTGATAGAAAGGCTCAGCCGTCTTCCAAGGAAATTGATGCCCAGGATGTTTAAAGGGTTCACTAGAAAGCAAACAGCAAGGGCAATTTCTGCAGCCTCGGAACACAGCAGCATTTGCCCACAGTGGCATGGATTCGTCCGCATCACTTCAGAAAGCAGCCTCATCCAGACTTCTCTGACGTCCCCTTCACAGCTCAGCCACATCATCACTAAAGACACAGCGCCTTCTATCTGTTCTCCCCACACAGTCCAGGAATGCCAACCCTGGTGCATAAGGACATTTTACGTGCGGGGTGCTCATTGCATCACGGAGTCTATGACAAATGGCCAGGTTGGTAGGCCTAAGCGTAAAATGCTTTGCACTGGTTCTGAGTTCCAGGTGCCATTGACTTTTAAGTACCATCATTTTGTGTCAGGTAAAACAGAAATAATGGCGCCAATTGAAATCCAAGTGGTGCATGCCTATTCTGGTGCTGGGAGGCTAAGCCAGGAGGGGAGCAAAGTTCAAGCCCAGCCTGGGAAACTTATTAAGACTTGGATGGATAGAGGGGATGGGGGAGGGGAGGGGAAGGGAGGGGAAGGAAGGAAGGAAGGAAGGAAGAAAAAAGAAAGAAAGAGGGAGGGAAGGAAGAAATGGACAGAAATCTAACAAGATATTGAAATTTCAGAGAGAGAGAAAATAATGTAGAACTGATGTAATACAGTGATCCAAAGCTTTGGTCCTATAAGGCCCTCCTCCCCACACTAATGAAAAGTCAAGACATACCAGCAGATTGTAGGGCCTTGTGCAGTTCCACTAGGCAGGAGCCATGTCCCAGGCTCACCCCTGTCTCCTGAGACTCAAGATACACACAATCTCCTCCCCCCCAAATACCAGAGAGGTCCCTGACACACACATGGACACATACGAGCAATCTCCCCAATGGTGCTGATGATCATGGTCCGGTAGTCAGAGGGGGCGAACTGGTGGCAGTAGCAAGGGCTCTGGCTCCCCTCCGAGTCCTCTGTGGGTACCGCTGCCTGTGACTCCGACTTGGCCCCGCACACCAGATCCCGCTCCAGCAGCTCGGCACTCGCCAGGATAACCCCGTAATAGGCAAAAGAGATTCCTAACCTAGATGTGAGAGAACACCACAGCAAAGCTTGCAGGAGCCCTGAAGAATGAAAGAAAAACAAGCAGCAGAGGAAAGGAGGGGAGGGCACCTCGAGCAGAAGGCACACGACAGAAAAGGCAGAGGGCACAGAAAGCCCGGCTTCCGGTACCATCCACAGTGCCTTTGGGAAACACGTATGCATTGCTGTCAGGTGCACACTTAGCAGCAGGATTGCTGGTCCCTAAGACACGTGCTACCCACTATCGCAGATCCTCCCGACAGTCTCCCAAAGCCGGCGAGCCACGTGTACCACAGCACACTGTGTTTGGAGTTCCAGCTCCTTTACATCCCTCCCAGCACTAGATAGAGCTGGACCTTTTCACTGTAGCCATTGTGGTGGGCTGCTATCTTACTGGTTTTAATCTGCATTTCCCTGGTGACTTTAGGTTGAGCATGTTTTGACATTTTTTTTCTTTCCTGTACCAGGGATCAATCTCAGGACCATTTTCTTGTCAGACAGGTGTGGTGCCGCTGAGCTATATCCCCAGCCCCGTACTGACATTTTTATCTAAAGTACATTTTTAGTGATGTGCCTATTCAAGTCTGCTGCCCAGTTTCCAACTGGGTGGTCTAGCTTTATCCTGTGAAAAATTACACTTATATATTACATATAAGTAAAAAATATATACACGATGCTCGTATGGCTTGTGTCTAGATGTTCCCCCACAGCCTCATGGGTTCACAGGTAGGGCTGTTGGGAGTCGCTGAATCATGGGTGTCTGATACTGGATTAGTCCACTGGTTGGTTTAGCACAGTTCTGGGTGTGGACAATGGAAGCCCCATGCTGGGTATGAGTGGCACCATCCAATAGGCTTGTAGCCTGGATGGGATAAAAAGGAAAAGAAGGTTGCGGCTTCATGCCTACCCTGCCATGGACTGTTTCTCCTCTGCAATGCCCCTCTGCCATGCCAGCCTGCCTTGAAGCCAGCCGACTATGGACTGAAAACATCTACAAACCATGAGCTAAAATAAACCTTTTCTTCTTTAACTTAGGAGTGTTGGGTGTTTTGTCCCAGTAACAAGAAAAGTAACTAAGATATATTTCCAAATAGTATATCCCAAACTTCTCTCCCACTTGGCAGCTTACCTTTTAAGCTTCTCGTGATACACTCAGAGTTGCTAATCTAATAAAAGTCACCAACCTTTTTGTACTGAGCATTCTTTTGGTCCTATTTAGGAAGTCCTTACTTGCTCAAGGTCAAGGCTATACAGACAGAAAGCAGAGGGGACTGCAAGAAGCTGCCCACTAAGTTTGTCATTGGGGACTTCAAAGGACTGGCTTTTGTGACTGGGTGAAGGAAAAAAACCCAGGCTACAAAAGGGCAGGAGTAGCACACACATAGGCTCACAAGAAACAGTGAGGCACTGGTTGTAGACAACCTGGTTTTCTTTCTTAAAACTTTACTTACTTCTGCTGCTGCTGCTGCTACTGCTGGGCTGGTGTTAGTAGAAATAAGATGTTGCTGGAGGGAATGTTTGGAATCTGTCTTGCATTTTTTCCCAGCAGTACTGAGAGTGGATCTGCAGGAGCCCCTAGCCCCTTATCCACAGGGAAAATACTCCAAGACCCCCCAAGGGGATGCCTGAAACCACACAGTATCAAACCCTACATCAGTGACGGCCAACCTTTTAGAGTCTTCAATGATACAAACAGCCCACTCTGACACGTGTGCCAAAGATTCGCCACCACTGCCCTACATATGGGAGGGTTTTCCCTATATGATGATGAAGTTTAAATTAGCCACAGTAGAAGATTAACAGCTAATGATAAGAGAGAAATTATAACAACACACTATAATACAAGTTATGTGATGTCTAATGAGTCAAGACAAATATTAATATTTTCCGACCATGGTGGACTAGGGCTAACACAAATCATAGGAAGCCAAACCACAGATAAGGGAACGCTAACATGCTTAAGTAGGTATCCTCTAAAGTCTGTATATGGTGGTGCCTCAGTTTACAAACTTGTTTTGTTTTACAATTTGAGGGAAGATGGCCAGGATCGTGTTCATTACTCAATGCAGTTTGCGAACAGAAACAAAATTTTGCTACTTTTCTTTGTGAACCAAATTGTTTGCAAACATTAACATTCATGAACTGAGGCATTACTGAATCTAAAACTGGTTTTGAAATAATTGTACTCTCACCATATAACCCAGATCTGTAATGTAGTCCGTAAATATTTAGCATCCAATAGGTCTGCAAATCTTCCCCTTTTTTCCTGGGGTAACAAAAGTGGGGGAGACAATACATTGAGTGGGAGAGAGCTAGGCAAATACTTTTGCAACATTTTAGATCATAGTAAACAACAATAATCCAAGTATGGTGGCACATGCCTGGGAGGCTGAGGCAGGAGGATAGCAAGTTTGAGCACAGCCTGAGCAACTCAGCAGGATGGTCTTTGAAAAAATAAGTAGTTCAGTGCAGAGGTCCTGGGTTCAGTCCGATGTCGCCAAAGGAAAAAGAAAGCTGAGGATGGTGGTATATGTCTATAATCTCAGCACTTGGGAGGCCAAGGCAGGATAATCCCTACAAGTTCAAGGGCAGCTGGAGCTACATATCCAATCGCTGTCTCAAAAAACCCAAAATGCAAGCAAGCAAACAAAACAAGAATACATAAGACACTATGACCGAGTGAGATAATCACTCCATTTCCACGGCACACCTGACCCAACACCCTGAATAACCTTCCTCAACACATTCATCTGTGCCGCTCAGTCTTTGGCATTTTATCATCATTGGCCAAGGCAGAACTCACTAGACTTAAGATTTAACTTTCCGCTCCTCCCCTCACCATAGCTGCACAGGGGCAAGGAAGGAGAGAGGAAATATAAAAAGGGAGACTTGTAAAACAGATGAGGAATTCATTTAAATTTTCCTTTTAGAAAATGTTTATGTTAAGACTCCTTTGAGACTTCCAATCCTAGTTCTTTGAGGTATCTCCATACTGATTTCCACAGTGGTTGCACCAATCTGCACTCCCATCAACAGTGTAGAGCAGGGTTCCTCTTTCCCCACAGCCTAGCCAGCATGTTATTGGTTGATTTCTTGGTAGCAGTCGTTCTTTCTGGGGTGAGGTGGAATCTCAGTGTTGTTTTCATCTACATTTCTCAAATGACCAGTGATACTGTCTTTCGTTTTCTTGAGTTTATTGGTATAATCTAGGTATGTTTTCTTTTTCATATGTTTATTTGCTATTTCTACTTCTTTGTCTGAGAAATGTCTATTCACTTCAGATGCCCATTTTTTCATTGGGTCCTTAAATTTGGGGGTCTGATTTTTTTAAGTTCTTTATATATTCTAGATAGTAGACCTCTATCTGAGGAATAGCTGGTGAAAAAATTTTCCCACATTGTGGATTGTCTCTTCACACTGTTGATGGTTTCTCTTGCTGTGCAGGAGCTTTTTATTTTATTTTTTATTTTTTTATTTTTTGTTTTTTTGAGACAGAGTCTCACGATGTAGTTGAGACTGACCTGGAACTCACTATGTATCCCAGGCTGGTCTTGAACTCACAGTGATCCTCCTGCCTCAGTTTGAGTGCTGGGATTACAGGCGTGTGCCACCATGCCCAGCCCAGGAGCTTTTTAATAAGAAGACATTCTACTTGTTGATTGTTTCTGCTAGCTCATGGGCAACTGGGTTGTTCATAAAACCTTTTCCTACACCAATGTCTTCAAGAGTTCTACCTAACCTTTCTTCCAGTGTTTTTGTTTTAATATTTAGATCTTTAATCCATTTTTTTTTTTTTTTTTTTTTGGTACCAGGGATTGAACTCGGGTCCTTGCACTTGCAAGTCAGGCCACCGAACCGCTGAGCTAAATCCCCGGCCCTATTTTTATTTTAATTTAGTACATTCCCCTGCTGGGTATCTTCCCTACAGAATTTTAAAAATCATATCATAACTGGTGCAACCACTATGGAAATAAATATGGAGATACCTCAAAGAGCTGGAACTAGAGGGTCCATTTGACTCAGCCATATCTCTGCTGGGTATCTTTACAAAAGAGCTAAAAGAATCATACCACAGCGATATATGCACACAAATTTTTATAGCAGCACAGTGTGTAATAGCTAAAACTTGGAAACAGCCCATTTGCCCATCAGTTGGAGACTGGATAATGATGTGGTTTTTCTATAAAATGAAATAGTACTCAGCCATAAAGAGCGAGAGAATAGAGTCATTCATAGGAAAATGGATACATATTGAGGATATATTCTTAAGTGAAATAAATAAATCACACATGTGTAAATACCAAACAGTTTCTCTGGTGTGAAAAACTACAATAGTACATAAGATCCTAGTTGACAATGTGAAATAGGAAGAAAAGGGCTAAAGGTGTAGGGAAAGTGGAAAGGGTAGGGGAAAGGTAATAAGGGAAAAGAAAAAATATGAGAAAATGAAAAAATGGAAATAAAGTGTTTGTAAATGGGGAGGGGAGGAGGGGGTGAAGGGAGGGCAGGGACAAGGGGAAAAATGAGAACCAGTATCTGTCATGTAAAGGTACAGGATCCCAATAATGAATGTAACTGTACTGTATACCTAAAATGTACCAATCAACTCAATGAGAAAAATAATCATATCATAGTGATATATGTGCACCCATGTTCATAGCAGCACAATTCGTAATAGTTAAAACTTGGAAGCATCCCAATTGCCCATCAACTGGAGACTGGATAAAGAAAATGTGGTTTTTAAAATAAACTGGAGTACTACTTAGCCACAAAAAGTGACAAATTAGAGATATTTATAGCTATGTGGATGTGCATTGAGGTGATACTCTCTAAATAGGACACATATGTGTAAATACTGAATAGTTTCTCTAGTGTTAGAAACTGAAAGTGTAAATAAGGACTAAAAGGTATAATAGATAATTGAAATAGGAAGAAAAGGGACAAAAAGGAAAGGGAAACAGGAGGGGTAGTGGAAAGGAAAGAAAGGAATGGAATATGAGAAAATGAAAAATAATGTAAAGTGTTTGTAGATTGGGAGGGAGGGGATCAAGGGGGGGACAGGGGAATGGTCAAAAAAAATAAGAACCAAGATGGATTATGTAAAGGTACAAATTTCCAACAATGAATGCCATTATACTGTATACCTTAAATGTACCACTAAAATTAATAAAAGTTTTAAAAAGAAGACTCTCTGGGCTGTATAAAAAAATAATGAATTTGAAGAGGAGACAGAGCACCAACTTCTGCATCTCTAAAGGAGTAGTTAGCAAAACTTCCAGTCTATGTCGGTGCCCACTCAGTACTGATAGACAGATAGATAGATAGATAGATGGATGGATGATAGCCAGACAGACAGATAAGGACGGTAAACTGAGATTGTGTGGTGACGTATTTTTTATGGACAGCTCGCAATGCTCTGGAAGATTCCCACTGGAAAACCAACAGCACTTCCCATAAAAAGATCTGGGTCACAGGCCGCCAAGACTAGGAGTGATCCAAGGTGTCCAGGATTTCATTGTCACAACAAAGCCCAAGGCCACTTCAAGATCTCCTGCAGCAGTGGCTCCTGAATTCAGTTCCTGGTGATCATTAAACCCTCCCCGCACCCCCAGGAAGGTGACTCAGCCATGCCTGTTACCTCCTCTGTGACCCTGCCCAAGCATCCAGTCCACATATCTGGGCTGCTCTGAACCTGCCCCTTCACATGCAATGCTCAGCGCACTAACCAGACTGTGAGAAACGTGTGCAAAGGACATGAGCCACACAGCACAGAAGGTAAAGAGAGCGCCAGATAGGAAATGGAAATTTGGCCGGGCGCGGTGGTGCATGTCGGTAATCCGACACTCCGGGGACTGAGGCACAAGCGTCACCACCAGGTTTGAGGCCAGCCTGCACTACATAGTGAGGCCCTGTCTCAAAAATCAAACAGATTTAAGGCTGGGATTAGCTCAGTGGTGCCACTGCCTGCCTTGCAAGCACAAGATCCTGAGTTCAATCCTCAGGACCAAAAAAAA
>NW_022900928.1:98037067-98112724 GCF_012274545.1 Fukomys damarensis | reverse complement strand
AAGAAAAAAAAAAAAAAAAAAAAAAAACAAATCAAACGAATTTTTTTAAAAAAGGAAATTTGTAAAAATCCATTTACAAAAGAATTTTTTAAAATGTACAACAGCTTTTTTTAAAAAATGAAATAACCAGGGATCAAACTAATCGAGGAAGTGAAAGAACTCTACAGTGAAAATTATGAAACACTGAAAAAAGAAAATGTAGATGTTAGAAAATGAAAAGAACTGAAAAAAATATTAACTCCTTCCAAATCACCCCCTTGTTCAGAGGTCAGAAGAGTTAAAATTGTGAAAAAGGCCAATTACCAAAAATGATCTACAGATTCAATGCAACCTCTAGTAAAATATCAACATTATTCTCAGAATTAGAAAAAAATCCTGAATTTCATACGGAATCAAAAAGACCCAGAACAGATAAAATAATCATGACTAAAAAAAGGAATACTGGAGAGATCACAAACCACACCTCATACTATACAATAAAGCCCGAGTGACAAAAACAACATGGAACAGGCACAAAGACAGAAATGCAGACCAATGTAATAGACCTGAAGACACCAGAACACACCCTGAATACTTACACCCATCTGACATTTTGTTTTTCTGTTTTGTGACAGAGGCTGGTTTTGTAGCTCAGGCCTTGAACTCACTGTGTAGCCCAGGCTGGCCTTGCAGAGATCCTCCTGCCTCAGCCTCCTGAGTCCTGGGATTATAGCCATGTGCCACCATGCCCAACTTGCTAGCTATGCTTCTGATAGAGGGCTAATATCTACAATCTATAAAGAACTAAAAAAATAATAATAATAAACCCTTGTGGAGGTGTCTAAGGGCATCTGAGGACACAACTCCACTCCCAGAGGATGCCCATAACAGGCCATAGTTATATCAGAATGACTTAACATGCACTACACCATGCATGCGCAGTATGGCCAAGGTCATGCAGCAGGAGTTTGGTCTCTCCCATCCTGGTAAGCAGATAAGGTGCTATAACTCCTGTGAACTAATGAACACTGTCACCTTTTAGTAGTTGTGTTTGCTATGTAGCTGTTCTGCTGTTTTGCCGAAGGAATAAAGACTTGCAGCTCTGGAGCCTTCTCCTGGTGCCTCCTGCGGAGGCCTTGACTTTGTCTTCACAATTGGTGCAGTCTGGCCAAGGCCCCCACACCCCCAAAACAAAGAATTCAATAAAAAAGTGGGCAAATGAACGGAGTAGCTACTTCTCAAAAGAAGTTGTTCAACTGGCCAAAAGTATGTAGAAAAATGCTCAGAAAAGTGCAGATCAAAACTAGAGCTGTCCTCTCACTCCAGTCAGAGTGGCTCTCATCAAGAATATATAAATCCCGGGTGTGATGGCACACACTTGTAATCCCAGCACCCAGGAGGCTGAAGCAGGAGATCACCATGAGTTCAAAGCCAGTCTGGACTACATAGCAAGCAAGACCTTGTCTCAAAAACCAAAGGAGGGGAAAAAAAGAATATCTAAAACACTGAATTCTGGTAAGAATGCAGGATGAAAAGGAACCTTTCTACACTGCTACTGCTGGTGGAAATGCAAATTAGCATAGCCACTGTAGAATTCAATGTGAAGATTCTTCAAAAACCTGAACAGAAACATCACTGGATCCAGCTTTACCACTCTGAGGCACATTCCCAGAGGATTAAGGGTGGCATGTTATCATGGTTCCTGCATACTGATACTTACAGCAGCACGATTTACAATGTCCAAGCTGTGGAAACAACCCAGAGGCCTGGCACAAGATGAACAGACAAGGAAAACGTGGGCTATATACACAGCGGTCGATTACTCTGCCAGGAAGAAGAGATCATGCCATTGGCAGAAAAATGAATGGAACTAGAAACCATCCATGAAATTTGCCGGACTCAGAAAATTTAATACTGATGTTTTCTCTTATATGAGAAAACAAATAAAAACAAAGTAAAATAAAAGGTGAGGGGAAGGAAACCAGAAGGGAGACTTTTGGAGAGGAGGAAGGAAATCGGGAGAGGTGGTGACGGGACTGAAAACGAAGACCTGACCAACACACAGCCCACCTTCCCTTTGGTAACACAAACATGCACTAATGAGAAATAAAAGAATAAAAAGTAAGTAGGTAGGAAATGATGAGAGCCCAGCGCAGCAGCACACAGCTGAAATCCCAGCTGCCTGGAGGCTGAGGCGGGACGAACGGACACTGGACATCAAGTGGTGCAGCTCAGCAAGACCTGGCAGGGCACCCCCGTGGCAAGACTGCCTAGTGTGTGCAAGGCCCTGGTTCAATCCCTAGCACTACGGGCAGAAAACTGCTGCTGGGAAGCATGAAAAGGGACACGTAGGCAGGCAGGATGCAGGCGATTACTAAAAGACGGATTTTCTATTAGCCTGCAGTGCTCACAAAATCCCAAACTGTCATAGAACACGTGGCAGGAAGGGGGACGGAACTGCTAAAGTAACTCCAGGATTGCTCCAGAAAAGTCGGCCTGAGAAAAAATAGCTTGCAAAGCTCTGAGAAGGGTTGACCAGGGAGACTGACCCTGCCAGAAATATAATATAAAACACTATTATTAAAGTGGTGACATACTGGAAAATAGGCCTAGGTGTGCTTTTCCAACTGTCTGAAATTTTGTCTTTATTGGGTAACAAGTTCCTATGTATGTTTGAGTGTATACAGCTATGCTTAGAATAGAGCAGATTATCCAAATAAGATTCAAATATATAAAGACTGGATTATTCAATAGATGTACTGTACAGCACTGAAGCAGGAGGATCACAGGTTCAAGCCCAAATGGGCAACTGAACAACTTTGCAAAACCTTGTTTCAAAATTTTAAACTTTTTTTTTTTTTTTTTTTTTGTACCGGGGATTGAACTCAGGTCCTTGCGCTTGCAAGGCAGGCCACCAAACCGCTGAGCTACATCCCCGGCCCTTGTTTCAAAATTTTAAAAGGCTGGGGATGTAGCTCAGTGCAAAGACCCTTGGTTCGATGGCCAGTGTTGCCCCCAGTCCCCCAGAAAGAAGGAAATCAGCATAATGGACTAGCCATTTGGAAATGACAAAACTAAATTTGTACATTTTTATACCTCAAAACTCAGATTGAGCCAGCTTGGGGGGTACTGGGGATCAAACTCAGGATCTTGCACTTTCGAAGCAGTCACAGCACCACTGAGCTAAATCCCTGGCCCACCAACAGTTAAAATATTAAGGAAAAACAAATTAACACAACAAAAAGGAGAGAAAACAGTAAAAATTAAAACTGACTTTAAAAGTCAAAAATAAAAATACTTTGCTAAAAAATGTTAATAAACAGAAACATGCTAGTTTAAAGTAAGGAATACTTTACGAAAACTTATAAACAAAGTAAACAATAACACTAGACAAAAATTACTTGGAAGATGATATTTTGCAATTTTTTTTTTTTTTTTTTTGAGAGACAGGGTCTCACTATGTAGAGACTGACCTGTAACTCACTATGTAGCCCAGGCTGGTCTTGAACTCACAGCGATCCTCCTGTCTCAGCCTCCCAACTGCTGGGATTACAGGTGTGTGTCACCACACCCAGCTTTGCAAGATCATATTTAAGGTCCTTATATTATCCAGAGGGCAAACAGAGTTGCCAAATAGCATTAGATTATATAAATCTGCATTTTCAACACTTTGGACCACACAGTGCAGAAACCCCAAGCCAATACAAGGAAATAGAAGGGGAGAGAAGTCAATCAGTCTGACAGAAGATAGGAAAAGAGAAAAAATATAGGGAAGTAAGATGACAGAAGTCTGAATATACTGCTAAGCCCAATAGATATAAACAAATAATCTCCTTTATTAAAAACATGAAGCATCAGACTGAGCCAAAAATAAAAATATATAGAAAAATCAATTACAGATCTACAAGAACGACATCAAAAGCAAATCAGTAAGGAAAGGCTGAAAACAGACTGGCTGGAAAAACTCACAAGCAAAATATAAACCAAAACTACATTCAATCTATTAATAAGCGGAAGTGGAGTTTAAGGCCCCAAACTATCTAAGGATAAGTGTTCCAAGTAATAATAATTCATGAACAAAACAAGGAAATCACACTAAAACAAGATAGCCTCAAAAGAAATATACACAGCAAACTGACAAGCCTATCAGGGGAAATCAAGTCATCCACTTATTGAAAAACTATAGTTTAAAAGGCAAAATTTAATATAACTATCAAATATTCAAGGAGAACTTTCCTTTCCTTTCTCTCTCTCTCTTTCTTTCTTTCTTTCCCTTTCTTTCTTTCTTTCTGTGACAGGGTTTCACCCTGTAATTCAGGCTGGCCTTCAACTCATGGCAATCCTCCTACCTCAGCCTCCCAAGTTCTGGGATTACAGGTACGAGCCACCATGCATGACATCATTTTTCTTTGGCAAAGATCAAACCCAAGGCTTCACACATGTCAGACAAGCGCTCTGTCACTGAGCCACCCTTCTGGTCCTAATATGTCTGCTTTTTAATTTTTGAAATATTTGTTGACTTCATTAGTTTTTTCCCCTTTTTATTAATATATTTTTGCGATAAATAATAAATTCATGCATTGTAAGAAAGTAGTGCCAAAGCTCGATCCCCTTTATTTCCCCTTCCCCTCCCTCCTTTAAGTACTGGTGAAACATCAACAAAGTCATTATCTCGAAGACAGGAGCCCCACATTCCAAATGGACTGGCGGCATCCTCTGTAGCTCACGGCAGAGCACCCACCGAGGGTGAGGTCCTGCCTTCCCTCCCCAGTGTCACACAGGCAGGAGGACACGTGCTATGACACGGACGAGCCGCGAGGACGTTTGCTAAGCACAATAAACCCGACATAAATGACAGCTGCTATATCCCCTTGCAGGAGGCACTTGGAAAATGCAATTTCATACAAACAAAAACAGAATGTGGCACCCACAGGGTCAGGGAGGTGGGAAATTCATTGTTTAATGAGCACAGAATTTCATTTCCACGCCATGAAAAGAACTCTGGTGACTGATGGCAGATGTGTAATGAACTATGCCAGCGATGGGAAAAATCCATGCCATGCCATTTATACCCTTGATATCAAAACACAAGGCTAGTTTAAGAAAACAGAGCTATTATCCCATCTCCGGGGCTCTCAGGTATTACTTCGTTGATGAGGACCATGTTGTTAGGTAACTTCCAGGGTCACAGCAGCACCACATTGTAGAATTAGCTGAGCACCGCTCTGCCCTCTTCAGCCACCCCTGCCTCTGGGCGTCCTCAGGAAGGGATGGGCCCACCCTGCCCCGGGGGCGCCTGGTCCTCACTCACCATCACGGGCTCCACCAGCTGCCCCTCCGGCAGGGCGGAGCGGTTTATCTTGGCAATACGCTGCAGGGTGGTCAGGGCGGCCCGGACGTTCCCAGTGGAGACGTTGAACCGCGCCGACTCAGGAATAAACTGGACACAGGTGACAAAGAACAGCACCTGTGAGCCCAGGGGCCACGCTGCCCTTCCTCCATCCATCACAGCCTGACCTCCCCAACACGGGCGATGAAGCAGAGAGGCTTAAAGATGTGCGGGGTAGCAGAATTTTGTTGAATTCAAAGCTGCTACGGCAATCTGTCCTAAAAAGGGAGATCTCCAGAAAAGGACAGAAGGCACTAAAACCGAATGATGAAATGTAAATGCTTCAATTTCGGTGTAAGGAAATACATCAATTACAGCTCAGGTTCTAGGTTTGGAAACAACTCCCATAGAGAGGTCTTGGGGGTGTAGTCGGTCATGAGTCCCAGAGCACGCACCTGCGGGATGCTGCTCACCAAGAAAGTGGTGTCCTCCTCTGCTGCTACAAGTACACGGTCCACTCAGGAGAAGCAGGGGGCTCTAACATGGAGGGCCTGTGTGTGCCCTGAGCAGCAGGGCCGCTCCGAGAAGTCACTGACCTACAAGGCTTCCCAGAAGCAGAGGGACAGGTGCCAGGCCAGCTGTCACAGCAGACTCGAAGGTGACAACTGCGCTTAAATAAGAGGAGGGAGCAGGTGGGAGTGCACCCGTTCAGCATGTTACAGGGTTGCCATGCTGAGAAGGAAGGGCTCTGATTTCCCAAAAAGAAGTACAGGACCAGCAGTAAAAGTTGAAAGTCTTTTGTAACAACAAGAGGTGTGCTAACAGGAGATGGGTGCACCAGAAATCTGCAAGGCAGACACATGCTCGAAGCTGGGTGTGTTCTGCCCGAGACCTGCAACCTTGGCTGCCTGGGTTGGGGTGAGTACGAAGTGACCACTAGTAACCCTAGTGAGTGCTGACACGCTTCCATTCTGCGGCACAGGTGACCTAAAGGAACCAGAGCCCGGGTCTGCCGAGCTGCCAATGCTGTCTCTGAACAAGGAGCAGACCTCCGCTAGAAACTAGGGAGATGGTGACCCTGCAGTTGGGCAGCTCCTAAGACAGTGGGGCAGAAAACAAGCCATGAGGCCTGCAGTCACCCGAGTACGTGGAGCTTCCAGAGGGTGAGTGCTAGTGGGCAGAGGAAAGTCGGCACCACGGGGCCAAACTTCCAGGATCGACGCTGATGTAGCGAACTTCCCAAGGAAGGAGAGACAGACGTGGGGAAGATGCTAGTGGGGGAGTGGGCAAGGGGGCCCGCTGCAGGAGAGCCCGGAAGGAGCCGGCGCTTCCCACCTTGAAGGCCAGGATGAGGATGATGCCCGGGAGGGAGGCAATGCGGATGAGCCAGCGCCAGCCGATGCTGGGGATGACTACGGAGGCCAGGCCGATGATGAGCAGCGAACCGGCGAGCCAGAAAACCTGCGGGAGAGCCCTGAGATTCAGACGCCTCCTCGCCACGACGCCCCGCATTTCCCCCTCTGGAGCCCAGCAGCACATGGTGCACAGGCGAGATGGGACTCGAGGAGCCATGGGTCAGGTCCTGTCCCTGCTCAGCCTCCACCAACTCGGAAGAAGCGAGTGTCACTTAGACTTCTCTGTGGCTCCTTCTGATTTCTATAAACCGACGCTTAGCTAGAGTCAGTACCACCACTGAAGTTTAAATTCTCCAGTACCGCGGGAATGCCAGACAGCGACTTCTCTTAAGCAGATGAACACTGATCCTCACATGAAAGACCCAGAGGAGATTGTGAACGTATTCTCTCGTCCTACTCTACTGCCATCTTGTTTCTCCCCTCGGGAAGAACCAGTTTACCAGTTTATTCTGTACCCTTCCAAAGCTCTTCAGGACATACACAAGCTACTAAGGACATATTTTGGTTCTTTCCCTCCATAAGCAACACTGTAGTACATATAATACACCATACTTTGCTGCTTTTTGTACATACAAATATATCTTGGAGATTTTGGGTTGTTTGTTGCTGCTTTTTTTTTTTCTTTTTTCTTTTTTTTTTTTTTTTTTTTTTTTTTTTTTTTTTTTAGATAATCTCACTCTGTCATTCAAGCTGGTCTTGACTCAGGGTGATCCTCCTGCCTCAGCCTCCTGGGTACCAGGATTACAGGTGTGCACCACCACACGGGGCTATCTTGGAGACAATTTTATATCAGCAAGTCATATGGAGCCCCCCACAGCCAGGCTCCATTAATCAGGAACTAGAACACCTGTCACCATGAGCCTGAGCATTCTTCCCTGGGTGAAGGTGGGGAGAAAGGTACATGCTAGAAGATTCTTTGAGCCAGGGGCACACCTGCAATCCCAGCTACTTGATGCAAGAGGGCTGTAAGTTCCTGGACAATTTAGTAAGACCCTGTCTCAAATTCTAAAAAATAGAAAGGACTAGGACTATTTAAAAAATAGAAAGCAAACTGTTAAGAGTGCTTGCAAGGCCCTGGGTTCAATTCCAGTACTATGCCAAAAGAATAATAATAATGGTAATTCTTTAGGGAACCAATTAAGGAGTGACTATTTCTATTGCCAAAAATATTTCAGAAAATGATTAGGGCCATAAAAAAATAACATGATGGAGGGTGACTAGGGCATAGGGTTAATTTTTGTGAACATACAATAAAGCCATTGGGGCAGTCCTACTGAAAAGAGAGTTGGCACTGGGCAGGATTGCAGAAGTAAAATGGCAATTTTTTTTGTTTTGTTTTGGTACCAGGGATCGAACTCAGGTTCTTGCGCTTGTGAGGCAGGTGGCGGCACCACTGAGCTAAATCCCTGGCCCCTAGCAAAATGTTTTTTAATTTGGCACACACTTTGGAGGCAAAATGCGTCACAAGTCCTGCTGATGAACACTCAGATCGTGGTGATGAGTTACCAGAGCCTGGCAGTCGGTGACTGAGTGGGGTGAAGGGAGGGGAGGGGTCCAGAGCGTCTCTGAGTCCATGGATCAACATCCACGGGCTCTGCGTCCACAGTTTTAACCACCCACGTGTCAACAATATTCAGGAAAAAATTGTCTGAGCTGAACTCGCACAGGCTTTTTTGGTCATTATTCCCTAAATAACGCAGTAGAACAACTATTTAATAGCATTTATTAGGTACTGTAATCTCCCAGAGACGTGTTAACGTGGATAAGAGGATGTGTACAGGTCACATGCAACTACAACACAGGGGCCAGGGATTTGGCTCAGTGGTTCTACTGCCTGCCTCGCAAGCACAAGGGCCAGAGTTCAATCCCCCGTACCGAAAGCAAACAAATACAACACTGTCTTACAGAAGCGACTTTAGCACAGGAGCATCCTCACTCTGGTGTCATCTGGGTCACAGAACCAATCCCCACAGATGCCGAGGACACCCGTGAACAGAGAGCTGAAACCTCTCTGTGGGTTAGATGACCCAGGGAGACCTGGGACTGAGACCACCGACGAGGGGACAGAACCGGGAAGCCTGCCAGGCACGGGGCAGACAGAGGGTGATCTCCATGTGTGAGCTGAGCAGACTGTGCTCCTCGCACGGTCTCGGAGGAAGTCAGGCTTGTGCTCCACATGCCACTGTTGGGTGACGTGTCCCGGGCTCAGGAAACCTTGCAGTCGGACCCCCAGCCCCAAGCACTTTCAATGCTTTTCAGTTGGTGCCAAATAATAGGCAGAACTCTAGCTAAAGGAAGAAAACATCCAAGTGCCTCATAACAGATGCAGAAGATGGTGTAGAATTCCAGTTTTACCTTACCTGAGACAGGGGGAGCATGTAGCCTCGATATTTTGTGGGCAGAAATTCAGTCTTTATAATTAGCCTAAATGAGAAGGAGAAAAAAATAATTTTGTTTCTATAAAGCCAGATGACTTTATTTTTTTGTTTTGTTTTGTTTTTTTGTTTTTTTGAGACAGGGTCTCACTATGTAGTCGAGACTGACCTGGAACTAACTATGTAGCCCAGGCTGGTTTCGAACTTGCAGCGATCCTCCTGACTCAGCCTCCCGAGTGCTGGGATGACAGGCGTGCACCACCACGCCCGGCTCTAGAGATGACTTTTCTTTAAACAATCATAATCTTTCCAGTCACAAGCATAATGAATTCAAAATGTAATTGTTAGGGTGAGTGTGCACTTAAGAGACCAATAAGAAGTAAATTTAACAACTGCCTCTTATTCTGTATCTGCTACCACAAAAGAGCGGCTGCATCCCTTTTGCCAAAGAGAGAGATTGGCCAACTTTTCCCAGCCCAATTTGTTTTTTTAAAAAAACACACCTGGGAAATTAAAATACAATACATCCAAGAGAAAGTAAGTAATTTTCCCAATGCCCATGAAAATATAGATTTCTAATGAAGCTCATTGTCAGTTTTGTGAATAAGAATGGAATCATATCCCATCCATTTTCTAATTGCTCTTCTCGAGGCTACGATCGGCCAGTTCCTAACATTCTTTTTGAGATGTTTAAAAATTCTAGGAATTTTCTACTGTCTTAGGGCACCAAAGCTCAGAGTGCTGCTTAATTTACATGACCAGGGAGAGCAACTCTTTTGCCACTATATTAAGGCAATAATTAGGTGCTGATATAGTTTAAATGTAACTTGCTGCAGGCTTTGGGGAGAGCGTGGTGGTCGCAGAGGAGCCCTGCTAATTTCCTGGAGGCTTCCCCAAACCAGAGCATTTAGCAAAGCCATTTTCACACCTGCACACAAGAAGCTCAAGGGTACTTATCCACGGGCACAGAACAGGCAAGCAGCACTAGGTCCCTTTTGGTCTGTCTCAGGCTGTTTTGCAAATTCTCACTGGACAGTCAAGCCACAGGGTGGTGGCACCTCAAATAGCAATTCCTGATGGCCAAACTATACTCTACATATTAACTTTGTTAGTATTTGGTCTAACAAAGCCATGCTGGTCTAAAACATAACTAGCCTTTGGAAGGAAGAGGGGGAAAATGTAACGCACATGCAATCTAACACTCTGTAAGCTTTACCATCAAGCCGTATATGGAAGGCAAATGGCTCCTGATAGATTATGAAGCCATCACTTCAAAAAAAGGCTCAAAAAAATCAGCACAAGTGAGATCTGTCTGCCGCTATCTGTTGACCTATGATTCTGATTAGTATTGTGCGTGAAAACACCCGTGAGGGCCAACACATTTTTGTCCCTGGGATTCCCTGGAGCGTGCTTTACCCTTGTGCATGGCCGGACACACCACAGCCCACCATGGTCCGCAGAAAGACAAACCAGATGTATGTGGGTGCAAATGAAGTCAGCAAGGAGAAGTAGGCGCCCCACAGGAAGGACAGGAGCAAAATCTGAAGCAACAAAAGACAATTTGTTCAGGGACACTGCCCTCGTTGAGGTGGGAAGAGAATCTGCCTTCTTCAGGTGATTTTTCCTTTCTGTCCAGATGTCTACTTCTGAGACCACTCTCAAGTCTCGGTCCAGACGACCTGCTGTCTGAAAGGCTGTATCTCCAAGGGCAGACCCTTCTCCAGGGTCCTCGCGTGTCTGCTGTAACAGGTGGCAGGGACTGTATCTGTGCATCTGAAAGCAAAAGCCCGTTTCCCCACGCTGGAGTGATTAGAAAGAGAAAACAAAGTATTTGATTTATCTCTAATTATAAGAATAATACAAGTTCATAGTAAAAAATAAGAAAGAAAAACAGCATGGTACTGACAAACAAACAGGCCTGAGGATCAGTGGAACAGATTGGAAGACACAAAAACAAATGCAGATGTACTCAGCTACCTCATCTTTGACAAAGGAGCTGACCATCCTCAGTGGAGGAAAGATAGCCTCTTTAATAAATGGTGTTGGAAAAACTGGATTTCAACCTGCCAAAGATGAAAACTAGACCCCTATATTTCACCATGCACTAAATTAAAATCCAAGTGGATTAAAGATCTAAACATTAAAACAGAAACACTATACTTGCTGGAAGATAAGTTAGGCAGAACTCTAGAAGACATTGGCATAGGAAAAGACTTTATGAACAAATCCTCAGTAGCACAGGAACTAGCAGAAAGAATCAACAACTGGGATCTCATCTTATTAAAAAGCTTCTGCACTGCAAAAGAAACCATCAACAGAAATAAAAGACAACCTACAATGTGGGAAAAAAATTTTACCAGCTGCTCCTCAGACAAAGGACTATTATCTAGAATATATAAAGAACTCAAAACAATCAGCCCCCCCAAATATAAATACCCGATTCAAACATGGGCATCTGAAATGAACAGCCATTTCTCCAAGAAATAAAAGCAGAAGAAAACATATGAAAAAATGTTCTACATCACTTATCCTTTGAGAGATGCAGATGAAAACAACACTGAGATTCCACCGCTCCCCAGAAAGAATGGCTGCTATCAAGAAATCAACCAATAACAAATGTTGGCGGGGTTGTGAGGAGAAAGGAACCCTCCTCCATTATTGATGGGAGTGCAGACTGGTGCAACCACTGTGGAAATCAATATGGAGATACCTCAAAGAGCTTGGACTGGAGGTTCCACTTGACCCAGGCATCCCTCTGCTGGGTATCTTTCCAAAAGAACTAAAAGAATCATATCACAGTGATGTATGTGCACCCATGTTTATAGCTGCACAGTTTGTAATAGCTAAAACCTGGAAACAACCCAATTGCCCCTCAGTTGGAAACTGGATAAAGAAGATGTGGTTTTTCTATAAAATGGAATATTACTCAGCCATAAAGAACCAGAAAATAGATTCATTTATAGGAAAATGGATACATATTGAAGATATACTCCTAAGTGAAATAAGTAAGTGACGCATGTGTAAATACTGAATAGTTTCTCTGGTGTGAATAAATCCTAGTAAGATTACTGACATTGTGAAATGGGAAGAAAGGAGCTACAGGTGTAGGGAAGGTGGGATGGGTAGGGGAAGGGTAATAAGGGAAAAGAAAAAAAATGTGAGATAATGAAAAGATGGAAATAAAGTGTTTGTAGGTGGGGAGGGGAGGAGGGGGTGAAGGGAGGGCAGGGACAAGGGGAAAAAATGAGAACCAAAACTTGTCATGTAGAGGTACAAGATCCCAACAAAGAATGTAACTGTACTGTATCCCTAAAATGTACCAATAAACTCAAAGATGAAAAAATAACAAAAACAAAAACAAAAAATCTTTGATTCCCCGTCCCAGAAAAAAATACTCCTAAAACTTTTTTTTTTTTTTGTACTGGAGATTGAACTCAGGACCTTGTGCTTGTAAGGCAGGTGAGGCACTATTTAGCTAAATCCCCTGGTCCTCTTAAAATATTTTTAATCCTATTTCCCTTGTAAAGGAAATCAAATTTTTCATGGTTTATAAAATATTCCAGAAGAAAGATGTACTGTACTGAATGTAATATAAAACCAACCTATTACAAACCCTACTGTTGCACTCAGGGGCTGATGTAGTTTCTCACTATGAAAATACACAGAGATGAAGCTTGTGTTCTCTCTGCCAACCTCGGTGAGCTAGATTGCTGCAAGGCAAGTAATCAGATTAGGAGATCTTTCCAAGATTCTTCATTCAGGGCTGGGGATGTGGCTCAGTGGCACCCCACCTGCCTGGCAAGCACAAGGTCTCGAGTTCCACCCCGATACCAAAAACAAAACAAAACATTCATACTGTCACGCTTGTATCGGAGACGTTACACTGGTGGGGAAGAAATATTTGTCCTCAGTCTCTGGGTTCTGAGCTGAAATGGACCCTGCAACACAAGACAGGTAAAAGAGACAAAAGCCAAACACACTGATTGACAAGAGCCAGAAACCGCAGGGAGAAACATCTCAGAGGCCGGGCTTAGCACTCCATGGGGAAACCAGAGGTTCAGAAGGCAGTGTCAAAGGAAAGCAGTTTTACACTTCCAGAGGTGAGCAATTAATACATGGAAGGAAATGAGTGGAGCAGGGTTAGTTTGCAGGCTCCTCTGCAGCCTTCTCTAGTCAAAGAGTCCAGAGTTTTCTTCAGCAAAGCAGAGCTTGGATCCTGTCTTAGGCAGAAAAGCAGGAGGAGATGGAGAATTTTTCTTCCTCTTGCTGCTTAATTGCCATTTAGCTCAAAAATAATTTTATTTCCAAAAGGCAAGTTTTGAGGCAACATATTTCTGGTCTCCTGCAATACTGGAGGTACATGAGGATGTCTATTTGTAAAGCACAAACACATCATGTCAACTGTGGAAGACTATTTAAGAAAAATGCCTTCTGGACTTGAAGTTTAATATTAATTTCCTAAGGAAAAATATCTTGCTATGTGATTTTGCTTTTGTTAACTCTTGTGATGTTTTCAAGATTTATCAGTTATATTTCCTCTATAAAATGCCTTTTTATGATTTTTTTCCTTTCTGAGATACTTCTACTTTCACATTGATTTATAAGACTATGATATTCTAGCTCTGTGAGATGGCGCACACCTGGAACCCCAGCATTTGGGAGGCTGAGGCAGGAGGATTGCCATGAGCTTGAGGGCAGCCTGGGCTACATAGTGAGTTCAAGGCCAGCTTGTGCTACATAGAAAGACCCTGTCTCAAAAAACAAAAGCAAACAAAAGACTATGATATTTTATAGACATTAATATATATCACTAAATCTGCTTATGTTTTCCCTTGGGCTTTCTCCCTTTGTGTTTGTGTTTGGAGAACCCTCCCCCACCAGAAATTAAACAAGAGACCAGACTGGGTTTGGAATCAGAAGACTGGTGATCTTCAGCCAGCTGCACAGCTATACCAACCTCAACCAGTGTGAGCTGCCTTCCAGTTCCCACATTCTGACCCACTTTAACTACGCACACCCCAAGGCGCAGCAAGACAGAAGGGGGCCAGGTGTGGAGACAGAAACCTTAGGGACAAGATGATCGACCAGGACAAGCCTGGAACTCAGGAGTGTGCTGTCAGAGAAAGGGACTTCGGCGTCCTCCATCGTGGGCATTACTAGGGAGTGTCCATGGAGAAGGGGGACAGGAGGTGCAGATGGCCACAAAAGAACACGTCAAAGAAAGCCCCCAATCCTGCCACGTCCTGCCTACCTTCCAGCGGCCATATCTGTCAGCCAGGAGCCCAAAGAGGACGCTGGATACCATGTAGCCGAAAAACACCATCTGCAGGAAGGGGAGACAAGCAATGCTCTCAGCAGGATCATCTGCGATGTTCACTGACTACGTTCATCGGTCTTAACTTAAGTGACTATTGCAGGGGACTTGTGAGTTAACGCGCAGATCCCTTACGCCCATCCGGGGACTCCAGTTCATCCAGGGCTCCAAGACAGAGGATTCTGCATCTTGTAGCTGGTCCCACACCTTTAGGAAACTGTCCGCGGAGGAAACGGGGCCACAAGCCAGTCACTGCACTCTGACCCCTTGGCTGGACCCAGGCTATCACTGTGAATTCCACTGTAATTACAGACATCTCCATGCATTCCTGCTCTGCCCTATTCCAGGGCAAGGGGAGGCCAGGAGAAGCAGTCTTCCTTTACGTTCGTGCATGTAAACAAAGTTCACACAAACACCCAAACCAAATCTATTAAAAAAAGAAAAACCCTCTGCAAACGGGGTGTGGTGGCACACAACAGTAATCCCAGCACTCTGGGAGGCTGAGGCAGGAGAATGGTAAATTCTACTTGGACAATTTAGCAAGTAAGCAAGAACCAACTAGAAATACTACAAAATGAAAAAGGGCTGGAGATGTAGCTTGGTACAAAAGCCCTGGGTTTGATTCTCAGTACAAATAAACTCTCCAAAATAAATATAAACCCTAAGGCAAACCTACTTCTTTCCCTTTCTTGTTCTCACAACAGCTTGCCCATCTCTGGTAAAATCCAGCAATTTCTCTAGTCTGAGTTGAGGCAGACGTCAGTGCCTTCAGGCTGTGTATTTTCAGCCTCCAGCAGTTTGCTGTACGCCTTTTTCTTCCCCAGCTCCACCCTCATTCACCCCAGGATAATCAAAGCAAATGGGTAGCTTTGTTTCCAGAATCTTTGGGGAAAGGTGTCTCTCTCTCCCCTCCTACCCTTCTTCCTGAGACTCAGATGCATTTTGTCACAGGCAACTACCAAAAAAGAAAATCCTATACGTGTTCTTGCATGAGGAAAGCTGTAGTTTTGCCCTGTGCTGTGCTCTACAGGACAGAAACCTTGATTCAAAACCCATGTTAATCCACAAGGTTATAAACCTGCAATTCTGCTACCCAGTTTGGGAGAGAGGGTGGAGACAGAAAATCGACAGCCGGTGCTTTCGTTCAGGTGATTCTTGTGCTTCTGATTTAGCACCATGTGGAGCTGATTCTTGGGCACTGAGTGACTCTCGTTCCCAGAACAAGCACTTGTAATTAACCCACAGCCCTTAGCTACTCCATGAGAGCTGCTCCAGCCAAGGCAGAGAACATGGAGTTGGACTCGGGGCTGGGAAGCCTAAGCTATGGTGAAAATGTGGCCTCGTGGCTTCATGAGCGGCCATCAGTGGGCCCAGGAGAAGAAGCCAGAGTCAGTGGCTTCACAGCCAGGACCAGGAGTGACCGGGTAGGGCAGGACATGGATAGGGCAGGACAAGGATGCTCCCGCGCCCATCATTATCTAAAGCCTGGGCTGTGCTAAGAGGTAATCCAACCAAGGAAACCTTTCAGGCAAAATTAGGGGAAAAAATTAGGAAGCAACATAAATAGAACCAGTGAGATGTGAGCTGTTACTCTGTATCATGCAGCATAATATGAGAAATTGTATCACATAACCTAAAACTATCATGCAATACAATGACCTTGCAAATGTCACAGTAGGATCTCCAGTACTCTCAGGAGCTAAGTAGCCACACTATAAACCTAGTGAGGTAAAAGCAGTTATAATTAATTACAGTGACACTAAAAGACCCTCTGCTGTGCTGGTTTAGGCCTGTAATCTCAGCATTCTGGGAGGCTCAGGCTAGGGTACTGTAAAGTAGAGCCCATGGGTGACATAGTGCGACCCCCATCACAAAATTTAAACTTTTTTTTAAACAGGATTATAATGTAGCTCAGAGCAAAGGTCCTGGGTTCAATCTCCAACACTGCAAAAAACAAAACAAAACAAAAAAATAATAATAATTAAAAAAAGAGGATTCACAAGTAATGCTTTTTAAACTGTAATTAGATGTTCTATGTAGAAGAAAATGAAAAGTGGCAGTGTCACTTTGTTACAAGCCCAAGTATGACCTCTGGTTAATTTTATTAATTTCTAGTGCTTTTTCTAGAAGCAGTAGAGTTTAAAAACAAAAGGGAACCAGTGCCACAAAATTAATAGAAAATCAAGCTAAAGGAACACAGACTTGCAGCTACAATTAAGCATAAATTGGGCTGCAACACTCCCAGCCTCTAAGAGGCCAGAGGAGCACAGCTGGGCTCCTGTGATACCGGAGACCTGGCCTCGGGGAGGTGATTTGTCCTCTTCCCCATTCCCGGGATCCGGATGTGCAGCTCAGTGGTAAACACTTTGTAGTTGGTCCTCAAGGCCCTGGATTCAATCCTCCACACCTCAGGGAGGGAAAAAGTTCTGCCTGCTGCCCTTCTCCACCTCCCTGTGAACTCATGAAAGCCATCAGCTCCCTTTGATTCCACATCTGCTCCCTTCTCCTCACCATCTTGCAGCTCTGTGACCTCCGTGGCAGAGCTGATCTCTAAATAATTATTTTATATATATATTTGGTACCAGGGATCGAACTCAGGACCTTGTGCTTGTGAGGCAGGTGGCGGAACCACTGAGCTAAATCCCAGGCCCCTGATCTCTAAATAATTCTGAGCATGGTCCCAGCCCTGTTCTCTGCCATGGCTACTGCCCCACGCAGCCATGCGGAGGATCTCCTCAATCTCAGGAAACCCATCTCAGCTGGTTCTGATCATGTTCATGTCCCAGGGCTTCTCCTGAGAGTACAGAAAAGATGTAGCCAAGCTCTATGATAAAAGTATTCTGTCAGGGCCTAGCACACACCTGTAATCCTAGCACTGAGGCGGCTGAGGCAGGAGGATCACTGTGGGTACAAGGCCAGCATGGGCTACACAGGGAGTTCAAGAGCAGCCTGGACTATACAGTGAGAACCCATTTAAAAAACAACAACAACAACAAAAAAGTATTTTCAGATCCATTTAAGGAGAACCATAATGACTATGAAGTCAGAAATGCTTCTACACAGAATTCGTTTTTGTACAAAATGGAAATTTGACAAGTGTTCTACATTATTTGCATCAAATATTTTTTTCTTGGAGGGTTTATGTGCTTTGGTCCAATGTTGGGGAGCAGGGCCAGCAGGATGGGGTCCACGTGAAGACTGAGGGTGCTGCTGGGACCCATCACTCCAGAAACTTCACCTCCTACTGCTTTCTCTCCTCACTTTCCACACACACACACAGAACCTAATGCCCATTAAAAAATGACCTTTGAAAGAATGACAGGCAGCTTAATTCCACTTGGCAGCAAAACTTAACACGCGGCTCATGAGGCTATTTATTTGTAATGGTCTTTGAGAGAAGATAACTGAATAACAACACCGTTCAAAGAGTGGGACCCAGCTTGTAGTTATGTGACCAGCTCACAACGTGAGGGCCGCTTTCTCCAGTTGGATTCCTCCATCTGGGTTCTTGCTTGGGCAAGGAGAGGACCCCAGTACTGCCGGGGCCTGGTGTACCTGGGGTGAGTGCTCCTTTGGCTCCAGCCCTATGGGGACAGGAAGGGAATCTGGGCCCCTCAGCTTCTCACACAAGCCACGGGACACAGATACTCACTGTGGTCACCAGCGCCACTTGCCAGTTCTCCAGGTGCCATTCGCAGCGGATGACAGGAGACACCACCGCGATCAACATGATCTCCATGGCCTCGACAACCTTGAAGAAGTGAAAAGCATGTCATGTCCCAGTGCCAACCTGTCGGCACTTCTTAGGTCTGCCTGTCTGTCACCGCCATCAGTCCCAGTCCACGTGGTGCAGGGGACGCCCATGCTGTCACCCATGATGGGGCCCACCAGGCTTGCTGTCCTAAGACCAGGAGAGGGCTCTTCTGACTACATCCAAGTAAACACTTCCTTTTTGTTGTTGTTCCAGGGATTGAACTCGGGACCTTGTGCTTGCTAGGTTTTTATCATCTATTGAGACAGAGTCTCACTATGTAGCCCAGGCTGGCCTTGAACTCACAGCGATACTCCTGTCTCAACCTCCCAAGTGCTGGAATTACAGGTGTGTGCACCACCACGCCCCGCCCATCTCTCTTTTCTCCTGTGAGTCCAGCACTCCCCAGACACCCCTGGGCCTCTTTCTCACAGGAACTCAGAGCTCCCCTATGTTTACTTGCTGGTTTTCCTGTTACAAATCTTTACCCCCTTCCTTCCTGCAGCCACTGATGTGCTGCCCCCAGTTTCCTCTCCCTCTCAAACATTATTACCATGTATCTCAGTTTGTTTGTTTTTTCAGTTCTGGGGTTTGAACCCAGGGCCTCACACACACTGGTCAAATACTTTTCCACTGAGCTATACCCCTGGTCCTTTGTACAGCTCTGCGACAGGGTATCACTAAATTGCCTAGGCTGGCCTCAAACTTGGGATCCTCCTGCCTCAGCCTCCTCAGTACTGGGATTACAGGAATGCTCCCTCAGCTCTGCTTAGTTTGGGGTTTGTAACACATTCTCAGTCCTACTAGAGGAGAAAGTCAAAGTTTTGTAGTTTTAGAAACTTCACAGCTGTCATCAAAGCCAGAGTGGGGAGAACAGCATATGGAAAATGTCTTAGTCCACTGTGCTGCCTGACAAAATACTTAAGATCACGCAATTTATAAGGAGCAGAAAACCACACCTGCAGTCCCAGCTACTTAAGAGGCTGAGGCAAGAGACTCACCTGCGCCTAGGAATTAGAGACCAGCTTGGAGGACAGCTTTGTCCCCATTTCAAAAAACAAAAACAGAAAACAGAAATTTATGTCTCACAGTTCTGGAGTTGGCGAGTCCTACAGCAAGACCCCGGCAGGTTTCACTTTTTGGCAACGGCTATGTCCTCCGGGAGGGAGTGGGTGCAGCTCACGCACAGCCGAAGAGGGGAATGAGTGAGCCCACACCACCTTCCTGGGGTCCCCACGCCCCCTCGTGACCCAGTCAACTCCTGTTGGCCCCACCTCTTCACACTACCACATTGGCAACAGCTGCAGTCGGGAGGGACACACTCACACACTCAACCTGTGGCCGTAAATAACAAGCCTCCACCTGTGCCCTGGAAGGGTCGGGAATCCGGGAGGACGACAGGTGTCCTGGGTTACTGGGATGCAGAAACATTTGGAGAGCCAGGCATGGCGTTGAACACCTGCAATCCCAGACTCAGGAAGCTGAGGCAGGAGGATTGCTGGAGATCAAGGCCAGCCTGAACTACATAGCAGGACTGCCTCAAAAAGCAAAACAAAACTGGGGAGCCTTTAGTCTAATCCTGCACAGAACAATACCATGGGTTTCCTGTGCCTCCCCTGAATTTCCAGAGCCAGAGAACTAACCCAGCACCTGCTCCCTTCCACACCCCAGAAGCCAGTGGCCTGTGCGCTCAGCAAGGAGGCCAGCTGGGGACATGCAGGGACCCTGAGGAGCACTCACGCCCGTGCTGCCCATGATCAGGAACAGGGCGATGTGGAAGCGCCCGAAGCCGATGGTCTCCACCGCATCCTCCACCGTGAAGGTCTTGCGCTCTGAGGAGGGGGGACAGGGGCGCCGCTGTGTGGAGAGCAACGCAGGGCCCTAGCCCTCCTGTGTACCCAGCTGCGAGTAGCAGGATGGGTGAGCCAGCCCTTACCTTTCTGCCTCTGTGGCTCCAGGCCCGCGGGGCTCAGCTTGCGCAAGCTGAGGACGGTCACCTGCTCCCTGGGCTTGGACGCCATGTGGCTCCGGGGCCCGGCTCTGCCGGGATGAAGGACAGACACTTCGCGTGACCGAGCACGAGCTGTGCAACAGCCATGTGCGAAATCACGGATTTGATTAGACCAAAAATAGGAGTAAACTGGTAGAATGTTTCGTTTTGTTTTTGTTTTGTTTTGAGACAGGGTCTTGCTACACGTTTCAGCTGGTCTTGAATTCACTGTGTAGCCCAGGACGGTCATGAACTGTCAGGCATCCTCCTGCCTCAGCCTCCCAAGTACTGGGATTATTGACTTGAACGACCATGCTGGCATTATTCCTGTGATAGAATATCTCTTAAAAGCCCTTAAGTGAAAGACAAATGAGTATGGAAAAGTGTCTTCTAACGTGCATCCAAATAACGATCCCAATGTACAAAATTTTATTTAAATATATCTTTAAATACGGAGAGATTTCAAGAGAGGATGAAATGTCGAATGTCTAAAGTGATAACCGGTCTTTTGACAAACGTTTGTTGAGCACCACTAAGTATTAGACCATAAAATAACGAAGAGTGCCTGTCCCCAAGGAACTTGCAATCTCCTGAGAAGAAAGACAAGTGGACAGGTGTGGTGGTGTCGGTGTGGGGTTAGGTGGAGGATGCTCTGCGACGCAGACAGGACTCCTCCTCCAGAGAGCCTGAGCCCGGGAAGTACTACGCTTCACACTGATTTCAACCTGGTCAAACCTAGAGAGGGAGGCCTGCGATATTAGGAGGGCAGCTTCGGCGAGTGTTGGGCACGGCCGTGAGGGCGTTTCCAGAGATGATTGGCTTGTGCGACACCAATCTGAGTGGGAAGTCCCGCCCCGATTCCCAGAACCATCCAATACGGTGGGGACCCAGTTGGACTAAACGTCTGAAGATGGCGGAAGCCCGCTGAGTCTCTGTCTCTTTCTGTGGCTGTCTCTCGCAAAAATAAAGTTTATTCTGGATTAAGCCACTGTTAACTTGTAGTTCTTCATACTTGGTAGTTTTGAGCAGTTCTTAACTAATAAATTTGCTCTTATGTATGTTATGATTAAATGAGTCGATGTTTGTCAAATATGGCACTGGGCCCACACATGGTAAGTGGGCATGATAGTGTTGATTCTCATTCCTGGATAAAGGGATTTAGGAAATGACTGTGGTTTCTTATAGTCACTTAACGCTTACCCAGAATAGGTGTGTTTGTTACTCCAGAGTAGCAAATGCAGGTCTCTCCAAATGGAGATAGAAAAGAGGAAGACAGGTAGCAAGGGAGAGAGGGAGGAAGGAAAAAGAAGAAAGAGCTGGGGCTATAGGTCGGCAGCGGAGCCCTTGCCTAGGACATATGAAGTCATGGGTTCCATCTCTAGCATAAAAAACGATATGTATCTCAAGGTCTTTACTGCTAATATCCCACTAACATAATGGGCTCAAATGAAAAACTACCCAAAAGGGGTAAAGTTACCTGTTTTCTAAAAGAGGCCACTTGTATTTCAAGGGTCAGTGAAAGTGGTGTTGGGAAGCCGCCATCACCTCTGCGACATTCCCACCTGGGAAGAAGACCTCACCACTTCTCCAGCGAGTGTCTAGCCCTTCTCTCAATCCGTCACTTCATCTTATCAAGCAGGGCCGGAGAAAATGATCCTTTCCACTAAAAATGTTCCTGACGTTCCACATTCTTTTACTCTGCAAACATCACTATTTTAGAGGAAGAAAGGGCTTTCAGACTTTACTTTCCCAAAAGCTTCATTGGTGCAGAGCAGGGAAAAATGAGTCGTGACTCATTCAAACTCCATTCCGAGGAGCAGGGTGGCCCTTGCCCTGCCACCAGAGGGGTTTCTGGTGTCTACCACTGTGACATCGGTCTTCCTCATGCCCCACGTTGGGAAGAGTGGCTGTTCCAATGGAGTCGGGGGCTCAGAGCTGAGACAGCATTGTTAAGAGCAGCTAACAGTCAATTTTCATAGGACAGTGGTCCCATCCCACTTCTCTTTTTCCACTTTTCTCTTTGAAAGATCTTTACTTTATTGGTTATTGTTATGCTAGGTGCACCTAACAGGAAACCACCAAAGGTTTGTAAGAGGAAGTTCCCAGCCACAGGGTGTCAGCTCAACTCCTTTCTCTCTTAAAAGGGCCTATCTTTCTAGGCTAATTCTACCAAAAGGTCTCCCTGTCCCTAGAAGGCTGAGGTCTCATCTGTTCTTTGATTCCCTAAATCAGTCAAAATTCTTTGGAGGAAAGATTGAAAGACAGGAAGGAAGGAAAGGAGAAAGGGAAGAAGGGAGACAGTGAATAACAGGAGAGGAGATTCTTCACATTCCTAACAACTCCTACAAACTACAATGGGAGAGTAGTTCAGCCTGGAAAAAAGCAGGGGATTCCTCTGAAACTCCAATGGAGCTCAAGCTTCGTTAATACAAACTATAAATAATTGTTTGACATTTTCTTTAGCTAGAAATAATTGGGCCCTTGTAGATCATTTTAAAACGGAAGAATATGCGTGTGTGTGTGTGGTTTTACAGTATCAATAAAAAGAAGGAAATAATCACAGCATTTGCCTTCAGCCACCTGCTAAATCTCAAGCCCCAGGGCCCCCAACCCCTTCCTACCCCCACAGCAAGAACAGCAGGCACAGCTCTGCTGTGGCACAGGTTTCTTACCTGTGCTTAGTTCTCGGGAAGCTGTCCCTTCCAGCCCTTCACTACACCTCACCACAGCCCGTCGGAGGTGGAAGTTGGAGCACTGCTGGCCTCTCAGACTTTGGGACCGCCTTGGGGAGTCCCTGGTCCCTGGTCCCTGGTCCCACTCTTCCTCACCTCAGGGCTCCAACAGGATTGTGGCAGGGACAGCCTTGCATCCTGGGGCAGGGCTGACACGAGGGCACACCCCCTGCCCGACAGCCCTCCCCAGAGCGCTTGTAAAGGGGAAATGAATCCCTTCTTGAGACAGACTCAGCTGCCCGCGCTTGAAGGAAATTATATGCTGCTGCTCTGGGGAGAAGGGGGTCGGAAAGGTCAGGTCTAGCAAGGGGCAGGGAGGGGCTCACCCTGCCCTACTGGCTCACCCAATAGCCCTAGGCTATTACACAGCAATCTCTACCTTGACCTGTACCTTTATAACTGAACATGACTAATATCATGTCTGACCGTGGATGTTTTATGACATTACAGATTTCCCATCCTTAAAGACATGGCAGGAGATGGCATCATGGGGCAAGGGGATGCTACCCTCCCCTACCCTTCTGTACAGCCATGGCTGTTTAGAATTGAGGACAGGTGTCGACTCACTTGGGGACACCTAAGAGTCTAACAGCTCCCCTCCACAACCAGCAAGGTAGAGAGCATGATCCCCAGCTGACAAAGGACAGATGACTCCATTTCCTGCCCAAGAGCCCAGGGACGAAGTGTGAGAGTTGGAACCCAAACATCTTCCAACTTCAGCTATCACTCTTCTGCGCAACCTCCCTAATTGAATTCATGCTGGGCACCTGATGTGTCCCTTCCACTACGCGAAGGCAGGATGTGGCCAGCAGGTGACACAGAAACTTCCTTTTAGAGATGAGCAACATCACCTGCACAGATGCCCATCCTGCATATGGCAAGTGAGGGCAAAAATTACAGTCCCACCTGAAAGGCAAACTCGATCTGACCAGCTCTTGTTTTTTTGGGTTTTTGTTTTTTTGTTTTGTTTTTTTTGGGGGGGTACCAGGGATTGAGCTTGGGTCCATGTGCTCTTTCTTGAGGCATGCGCCAAAGCACTAAGCTAAATCCCCAGCCCTGACCAGCTCTTTTTGAACTTCATTTACTGATGATGAAAATTTAGAACTAAAAACCGTGTGAAAGGAGTTTTTCAATTGTTAAGCACTACAAAAATGTTATTTACTATAGAGATGATTATTCACCTGGATTAAGGCCATTCAGACAAAACAGCCCGGCATGAATCTTATCAACAACCTCTTGGGAGTTGGCCAGGCCAGGTGCCCTGAGAAAGTCCATCTGAGCCACGGCCCAGGCTGTGTGGCAGTCCTTCCTGCTGCTCCATTCCCAGACCTGCCCCTTCTCCAGTTACTCAGCACAAGACACAGGTGACCCACGTAGGGCTGTCACCACTTTGCTTCACATCCCGGGCACTAAGCAGAGCTGTGCCAGGGCAGCTCTCCCTGTGTACAGAGAACTTGACCTGTTCTTCCTCACCTGCAATAAAAATTCTTGAGAAAGCTCTGAAGTACGTAATGCTGAGCCAGAGAAAGGTGAGGAAGAGGGAAATGAGGGGATAAAATAACTCTGATCCCTCTCCGGGATTAATTTGTGCAACTGCATTGTTCCCTGCTGGCCTATAATTATCAGTATTAAATGTTGTGGGGCAATTTTGAATAAAGGCACCCTACAGAAAAAAGCGAATGGCTCATTTGTTTGTTTTCTTGATTATAATACTTCGAATATTACAAGAAGACTCAGTTTAGCACGCCCCCTCATTTCCCAATCATTTTATTAGTTGGTAATTAAGACCCCCCCATGAAGTACAGAAGACCTGCCAAAGCAGTGCCTCTCTGACATGGTTATCAAGCCCCAGGGCTTACGACCAAATACCACGTCTTCTTGCCTTGGGTGGCCAGGGACAGTCATTCGCTAAGCACTTTCCACTGGGCACAAGACTCAAGGCCTTCTGCTGGCACAGACCCTGAAGCAGAGGCGTGCACTGGAGCTACTCTTCCGTCGCCCCTTCCAGGATGTCCTTGAAGGAGAACGGAGAGAACTTGTACCCAGCCCCAACATAGAACTTGTTCTGGAACTCCACCCTGGTGTTGGGAGCCATGCAAGGAAAGGAGATCAAACACACAAGTTAGAGACTGGCAGGAGGAGACAAGACACAGAATGTCCATAGGAGACAAGCTAAAGGCCAGGAAGGCCAGCTGAGAAATGCTCTCTGGGCTGGTGGCTGCTGCAAGAACCCTGATGACTTCAGAAGCCCTCTTCTTGTCCCCCCTTGCCCTCTCCCTTCCATTCCCACCTAACTTTCTGGGCCTGGGCTTCACGGGCCACAGTGCAGCAACCCCTCCCGATGTCACGGCTCAGTAGCCTCCATCACAAGTGAAGACGCCCTGCCTGCACAGCATTATGTGCCACTTCCTGCACACGATGTGACAGCCATTCCCGTGGTTATCCTGCCTTCCATACCAGCCCTGCCTCAACTGTGGCCCTAGGCTACTGCAGAGCAATCTCTACCTTGACCTGTACCTTTATAACTGAACATGACTAATATCATGTCTGACCGTGGATGTTTTATCACATTACAGGTTTCCCATCCTTAAAGACATGGCGGGAGATGCCATCATGGAGCCAGGGGATGCTACCTTCCTCTCCCCTCTGTGCTAAGTATAAAAGCGTTTCCTCTGAGCGGTAGCCACAAGGGAGGCAGACACCACCACTGCAAGCTGAGGATAGTCCGAGGGGCTTATGGGATGCTGAGCACCCTCCACTTAGTGTCCCCCACTAGTCTCTGGGTACATCTGTGAGCGTCACATTAGAATTCAGTAGCTTATGCTAAGACACAACTTCTGCCCTCTGTAACACACCTTCACTGAGCCTGTTTCATATCTGTCACCTTAGCTATGCTCAGAGGGGCCATTTACTTAAAGCTGGTTATTACAGCAAATGAACACTTTATTTATTAAAGAGGAATAGGGCTGGGGGTTTAACTCAGTGGTTCTGCTGCCTGCCTCATAAGCACAAGGACCCGAGTTCGATCCCCGGTACCAATAAATAAATAAATAAGGAATAAGCAAAAGCTAGTAATTATTGGAGAGCAACAAAGGTATGTGTAGTTTATTGCATCATTTAAATTTGGGGAGGTACCGGGGATCGATACATCATTTAATATTGTGCAGAGGACCAAACTAAGGCTTCAGCAAGGCACATCTATTGCTAATGTCACACGACAGGTGAGGCTATGTACCCCGTCAGCTAGCCCAGCAGCTACCCCCTCCCTATACCAACCAGTGTCTCCGGGAGTCACCTGTGCTCACCAGTGCAGCCGCAGGGCATGGAGAAAGGCGGACAGGCCCTCCATGATGAGAAGGATGGCCACTGTCAGAACAGCAAACACAGCAAAAATAACGAAGACCCCAATGAGTCCTCCCCAGCCTTGCAGACGGAGGCCGATGTTCATTACCATGGTCCAGAGGACTTCGGACAGTTCTGCAAGATGCAAGCACAGTCTCAACCCCAGGGTCTAGCTTGCAAATGCAGATGAGTTTTGGATCACCATCCTAGATCGGCAGCTCCACTGTGAGATGGAGAACGCAGGCACCAGCATCCTGGGGCACAAGCCTGAGAGTGGCTACAGCACCCACGTTCACAATGGGGGAGTTTCCATTGAGAGGAAGACAGACAAATACGAGGTGTGATCAAAATACCGCATGTGGTGAATGCTTACATTTTTTAAAAATGTAGTATAGTTTTTTTAAAAAAAAAACCACATTGCTATTAATCCCACTCACTTTAAACGCTTATCCCATCATCCTTACGACTTTCTGAAGCAGGTCTGGATCTCCTCTTTCATGAGTGTCTTTATGATGTGTGATTGAAACTATGGTGCGTGCTGTCAATGAAAGCCGTCCAACAGAGGGGCAGGCTCATCAAATATCACGGTGCATCTTCATCCACCTGTTTACAGGACCTGGCACTGCAATTTCTGGTTCTTCCCCAAGGTCAAAATGATGATGAGAGTGAACATTTTGAATCAATTCAGGACATGGAAGCAGCCATGACAGCGTAACTAAAGACACGTGAAAAAGGACTTCCAGGCCTGCTTCTGAAAGTGGCAAGACTGACAGGATAAATGTGCTTGAAGTAGGAGAATTATTTTAAGGTGGGTTAATGACAGTATGTGACTATAATAAATTATTAAAATGTAAAGATTCACCCCGTTTTCTGACCACACCTAACACATGGTAGTGTATCATTCACCAGGGAAAGTAAGCAAACTACAGCTATTGGCACACAATGACTAAATCTATGTAACATGACTCACGCACACAAAAAAACAAGACAGAAAAGAATGCAAGCAACATGATTTTGGGGGGACTGAGTATTTGTGTTCTGACACAGATTCACATATTAAAGCCCTAACCTCTAGCCAAGAGCCCTGGGGGAAGTGCTTAGAGTTTGATGAAGACCCTCATGGCCAGTGTGGCTGTCTCTCCAGGAGACATGCCCACCTGTGGCCAGTGGGTGTCACACTCACTCACCGGCATGCGCCAGGCTGAGCGCCCACAGCCGCAGGTAGGAGGCCGTGTTGGAAATGCAGCCCAGGCAGTACTCAATGGTGTGGATGGCCTGGTGGACAAAGACATCTCCAAAGTTGAACTGAAAGGGAACATTTGAATTTTGTTTCAGTAAGTACTTCCTTTTTCTATTTTTGTATTGAGAACATCAAAATCTATTTACTTTTTTTTTTTTTTTTTTTTTTTTTTTTTTTGGTACCAGGGATCTAACTCAGGTCCTTGTGCTTGCCAGGCAGGCAGCAGAAGCCACCGCGCTAAATCCCCAGCCCCTTTAAATTTTTGATTAACATGTAATAATTGTACGTATTTGTGGGATACAGTGTGAAATTTCAACACGTGAATAATACGTGCTGGTGAAATCAGGCTAGTTTCTCAGGGAAGGCAGTTAAGGGTAAAAGATAAGTGAATTAATTCAAAATGGCAGGCACAGGGGAAAGAAGCTACAGTGACCAGGTGTGCCTGTGTGGGACAAGATGGCTGGGGATCAGTAATCCACACTTTGCTTCAATACCTCAGGCTAGATATGGGTCCTGCTGTCACTGAGGGCACCAGTGGGATAGAGCAGGTTGAATGCAGCAGCTTGGTAGGGGCTGTTCCAAGCCAAGAGGCCACAGCAACACTAGGACCTCTGTGCCACTAGCTCCAGAGCTGGTACTCACCTCTTCTTACAGGTACAGCAGTGCTTGGCCGAAATATTAAAATGTTCTCGGAGTAGTTGGGAAAGAGCCATCCCAATCCTCTCAGATATTTCCTTTTCCCTACCTCCCACGACACTCATGCTCCGGGGCCAAGGCCAGCAGGGGCTCTGAGCCCTCCCAGCCCTATTCCTATGTTCACACAGACGGGCCGGTGCCCACACCTAGCAACTGATAAAGACCAGGTCCTCCACAAACTGGGAGATCTTCCTGGGTGCCCTGGTCCCAGATACCTCTTCTTCACGGTCCTGAGCCCCATGAGTCTCTGAAGAACCAGAGGGTTTGGAAGTGCCACCTTCGACATCCTCTGTGGCATTTGCTTGGACCATGAATGCCTGCAGCTGTCAAGCAAACAAACAAAAGAACACTAAACTCACCATTATTATTATGACCATACTGCATAAAATAGTCTCTTCAATGTTAGCTGTTGCTGGGCGTATGCTATAATCTCAGCACTCTTGGGGGCTGAGGCGGGATGACTGCATGTTGAACCTTGGTGACTTAGTGAGACACTATTTTAAAATAACTGTTAGCTATCTTTCTGAAACTGGTCTAAATTCTGTGTTATCTCATTTAGCCTTCAAAATAATCACTTTATGTAAGCAAAATTATCATGGTACAGAGAAGTAAACTGGAACAGAAAGGTTAAGAAATGTGTCTAAGACCATATAGTGGGTAAGGCTAGTGACAGCCAGGATTTAAATCCAGGTGGTCTGATTCCCAAATATAGGCGACTGTGGAAAATGATAAATGATGCACAGAAAAGCAACACATACACAAAAGTATCTTTCTGTGCTTAAAAGAAACACATCCTCTCCCAGATGGTCAGCTGCACCTTCAACAGAACCATGTGACTTAACCATATTTCTATAGACAAAATTAACTAAGAGAGATTAAGTGTTCTAACACAAATACACTTTCTAAAGTAAAAACATCAGCTGGGCATAGTAGTGCATGCCTGTGATCTCAGCTACTTGGGAGGCTGAGGCAGGAGGATCACCTCAAGTTTAAGGCCAGCTTGGACTACATATTGAATTCAAAGCCAGCCTGAACTACATAATGAGACCCTGCCTACAAACAAACAAACAAAAATTCAAAGAAAATAATCTAGAAACAAGCATCATTCAATCTGGGCTGATTTTACCCCAAAGTTTGAGTGCAATACAAATATTATCTCTTATCTGAAATGGTTGGGACTGGATGTGCTTAAGATTTCTATACTTCTTTCAGCCAGGCGTGGTGGCACATGCCTGTAATCCCAGCACTCGGGAAGCTGAGGCAGGAGTATCGCTGTGAGTTCGAGACCAGTCTGGGGTACATAGTGAGTTCCAGGTCAGTCTCAACTACATTGTGAGACCCTGTCTCAAAAAAAAAAAAAAAAAAGATTTCTATATTTTTTCAAACTTTGGAATATTTGCATGTACATGGAACCCATATATACCTTAAACACACAGCCTTCAGGTAATTTAATGATATTTTTATCATTAAAATATACCCATGGGTTGATGTTGTTTGTTTTGGGTGGTATTAAGAGTTGAACTGCGAGCCTTCACATTAAACTACATCTCCAAACCTTTTCACATTTTTTAAAATTTTGAGCCAGGGTCTGGATAAGTGGCTAAATCGCCCAGGCTGGGCTTGAACTTGTTATCCTTCTGCTTCAGCCTCCCACAGTGCTGGAGTTACAGGCATGTGCTACCACTTCCAGCTGCTTGCACCTTTATTTTGACCACAACTCATCACATGAATTTAGGTGTGGGGTTTACTACTTGTGATATGTAGCATCTCAAAAAGTGTTTTTTCTAGAGTATTTTGGATTAGGGATGCTTAATTTATATTTCTTTTAAGTCACTGTGAAGTTTAATGCCCTGAATCCAGTCTTTCCTAGGAGCATTGTAAATTAAGCATTAAAAACCTTTGTTTCCTCTGCACTTAATATTTGGAGGGCTATGGGTAAGGGTAAAATTGAAAATGCATGTTGCATATGTTTAAATAGTTAAAAGTAATAAATCAAACCAAGGCCCTCTTACACAAAATACATTCTAGCCACATAGCTTGATAAATAGTTCCTCAGAAGTACCCTGTGGGATTTAGAATTTAAACTCAGCCTTCTAAGCTCTTGGGAGGTGGCCCCAACTCCTCTCATCATCTTGGTCTCTTCCCATTTAAGGAAATAAACCAGTGTTCTTTGCTTTGTCATTCCCTTTACCTGTATGTGGGGTCAATGACAAACACAGATTTTAGAAAAGTAGAATTTGATCTAAAAATACTTCCAACTCTCTAAATCATACGTGATCTCAGTTCACTCTAATTAATCCTTTGCTCTACAGGGGAAAGCAAATAAAAAAAAAAAAAAAAAGCCCAGCATTTGTGTGTCATAACTAGAATCCGGTGTCCCCTGGGAGGGGTTAATCTTCCTAAAGTCTCTTTGCTTTAGGCTGATATTAAACTCTTTTTCACACCCTGCATACATTCATAGCTCAGGAGCAGTTTAGACAAAGGGAGGAAGTAGATGAAACTGGTTATCTGGCAAAAGGAGAAAATCACCAATAAATAATAACTGACTTGGGCCAGGGATGTAGCTCAGTGGTTCCACCATCTGTCTTAGAAGTGCAAGGACCCAAATTTGATCTCTGGTACCAACAACAACAACAACAAAAAAGAACTGACTTATTTGAATTCATTTACCATTTTATCTAATTCCCTGGCACATTCTGAAGCATGATGTAATAAAATCTTACAACTTTAGAGAACTGAAGAAAACCAACTTTTTTTTAGAGACAGGGTCTCGCTAAGTTGCCCAGGCTGGCTTTGAACTCATGATCTTCCTGACTCCCTCTCCAATGTAGCTGGGATTAGCTACACAGGTCACATTGTCACTAAAAACTTTTAATATTCATTTAAAAAGTAAAGCTATATTAAAATACTTCTCTCTTTAAGACTAAAACAACAGGACCAGGGATTTAGCTCAGCAGTTCGGTGGCCTGCCTTGCAAGCACAAGGACATGAGTTCAATTCCCCGGTACCAAAAAAAAAGAATAAAACAACTAAGTTTGCACTCTTACATATCATCATCTACCACTGGATGACACACATACACTTTGAGCAGTTTTCTGGGTCTAAGATTCAATATGTTTGGAAACATGAATGTTGCTATGTTGGAAGTAAAGGGCCCCAGAGTAACTCTATGGAAAGAGCCACACTTGAGATAGGACAACTGTGGGGGACCTGACCAAGGAGTGAATGGTTAAACTGTGAAGGAATCTGCAGAGCAAAAGCATGTGGGTTTGTTCATAATGTACCAAGCACAGCACAGTTGGAAAACAACAAGAAGTTTAGATTAGTGAAGTATGTTGTGTCTGGCCATTGTCCTTCCAATTTCCAGACAAACAGCCTCCTGGGTCATTTTTCTTCTCTTTTTTTTCCTCTTGCTTTGCTATTTTAAATAAAAGCCAAAGAGTTCTCAGCTTCGGGCTGCTCCTTGGAGACTCTCTTATGCTAGGTGCTCTCTTTGGAACAGTCCCCCGGGCCCCTTGGCGTTGGGACTAGGTCTGAGTGATCTTTTCATCCTTGGCAGGCACTGCCACTGTGGTATACTGGGCAGTCAGCTCAACACCTTCCCACAACCTTTAGGCCGTGGGAGCCTAACCCCATTCTCACCCCTAGGCTCCCTTCCAGGAAGCCACACTGAGCCACCGTCCATGAACCGAAACCCAGATCTTACCTGGGATTTCCGATGCTTGGCTCTAAGGATGAACGGCTTAATCAGAAGCATCCATGGCACAGAAACCAAAGCCATTACCACACAGAAAGTTTGGACTTCTCGCTGCAAAGCCAAGAGATTCTCTCATTGGAAGGTAACCATAAAGCATACTTTATACAAAGACTAACAAAAAATAGTGTTGAAATTAAAAACTTATTACAGTAAAAGAGATACTGCCATTAACCCCCCTCAAAAGGCTCTCCTTTATTTCAGACACACTGATGCCATCACTCGGGCAATTTTCCGAAGTAGTTCTGGAAGTCCTCTTTCATGTCTTGACAAGGTAGGATAAAAAAATACAGGGAAGCTACTGCCAAGTTCAATCCAACAGAAAGGTGGGCTCATAAAAATATTGCAATGTGTCCTCACCCAGCTTATTCATGGGATCTGGTACCGTGCAGTTTCAGGCTCTTCCTCAAAGTCAAAATGATTATGAAAGGGAAACATTTTGAATGGATTCAGGACAACAAGGCAGTCATGACAGTGCAGCTAAAGACACTCACGAAACAAGACTTTCAGACCTGCTTCAGAAAGTGGCAAGAGTGATGGGATAGGTGTGTTCAAAATGTGGGGGCATTAATGGCAGTATCTCTTCTACTGTAATAAATTATTTTATGGAAACATTCATTATATCTTTCCGTCATACTTCATATGATCACAAGGATAAATAGGTCATTTCTGCAGCATTCTGAGACTGAGAGCATTCTGAATCCATTCGCCTTCACATCTGGAGTATTCCTATTGTAGACAGAGAAACATCAGTCCTGTAGTACCCACTACATAGTACCCTATGTGCCCTCTGGATGTTGGAGCTTATTACATATTCATGAGGTACATTATATACGCAGGCTTGCTCATCCCTTGTTCCATAAGCATAGTCATCCTTGTTTCTGTATAAAAACCATAGTCAGATCCTCTGACTACATCAGCCACTCTATAGTAACCAAAAGTACACAGGTCACCTTAAGTCACAGTGTTCAATCAACAAATTTTAATTTCTGCTACTCAATAATTATCTAAGATTTCTTCTTCTCTCCCTCTCAAGAGAGAAAACCAAAGCATACCTGACTTCCCTCCTCAGGGTGGGACAGACATCTAATACCATAAGCTCAAGACAGCCACCTAGGCCTCAGCATGGGTTCTCACAGGTGCCTTTGAACATGGCCTCTAGGTCCCCTGGCCTCTGCTGGGGCCCAGGAAGAGCTCCATTTATCACCCTGCTGACTGCTTTCTTTCTTGTCCTCAGACCCCCACCTCTTCTCACATAGCCCAGTTCTCCCTTCCGAGGGTGACTCAGGCTGCTCTCTCAACAGAAACCAGGGGCCTCCCCGCCTGGGTCAGGGCTGTTGAAAGAACTGGTAATGCACTCAAAGGAAAAGGAGAAACTGGTTCCCCAGCCTTTGAGTCTCTTCAGCTGTTCTGATCCACTCACAGTTCATGCCAGGAGACCATTTATAACCCCAGTGTAACAAGATTTGCCCTGATAATAGCAGGAACATTTTATCTGTTCCATCTTCTACTTTGCTCCGTTTTAAATGCTCAAAGGGGGGAAAGAGGATCACGCGACCCCAAGCTGAACTTGCCCCTCCTATCCTCTGCCCACAAAGCTTTGTCATTGCCATTTGCCCATTCTATAACAAGATGATGTGCAAAGTACCTAGCATGTGGTGTGTGTGTGTGTGTGTGTGTGTGTGTGTGTGTGTGTGTGTGTCCTTACTTCATATTCAAAGCCAGCAAAAGCAAGTTGGGCAGGGAATTTATTAACTGACATCATTTATTCCAGCTGCATGACCCCAAAATGAGCTTATGGAAATTTCAGCTTGTGCCAGGACCATTCATCTTCTTACTGGGGTGTGGGGAAGTCAGCCAACTCCCAAACATGTTTTTGAATAGGAAAAGCCTGGAAAGGCCACTTGCTGTGGAGTGCTCAGTGCATTTTCCAGATAAAGGAGGGCTTTGGTGTCTAGAAAAGCAGTTAACACATGAGCTACGCAGTGAATCTGAGTCCTCTGCATAAAAGAGACTTATTTGGCAAATCCAAATCAACTCTGGTTTAGACTACAGCACTGAGTGAATACAACTTTTGAACACACTCGCGTGGTGCCAGCACCCTTGGAGTGGCTCAAGGTCCCCGTCTGTGTTTAATGACAGCTGGGTGCAATGCCACCAAGGGACTCTCAGGGCTGTATTTCTTCTCTAATTATTAGCTAAGATTATTCCTTACGAAAAGCCCCACCACAAGGCATTTCCACGTCTTACTCAATGCTTCTGCATGGGTAGAGAAGGCAGCTAGGACTCAAACTCCTGAGCACGTGTGTGGCTCAAGGAGAGTGGGACGTGAACCAGCACATCCGGTGACAGCAATCACTGGCGGTGACCTCACACTGAGGGCCCCCTGGCATCACGCAGCTGGCCGCAGAGCGGATCCAGAGGAATCAGAGCAGAAAGGGAAACCTACCCCCAAGTTACATCATCATCATCAGGCTCACCATCAGGGAGAAGGACGCTCTGCGTTCTCAGAGAGTTACTCCCTGAGTTCTTTTTATACACTTTTCCGACGGGACATTGAAACTTGTTCAAAACAACAACAACAAAAATGCTTGGCTTTCTACGTCCACAAATTCCACATCTGCAAATTCAACCATCTACAAATCAAAATTATTTGAAAAAAGAGAACTTCATCTCAACTGAACACTACAGACATTTTGTCATCTTTCCCTAAACAAAACAGCATAGCAGCTATTTCTACGGTGTGGCCATTGTAGGAGACATCAGAAGTGACCTAGAGATGATTTAAAGTCTAGGGAGGGTACGCATAGGTGATGAGGCTGGAGTAAACCTCAGTTTTGGAGTTTACAGAGGGTCAGAAGTGTTTGGAGGCTGAGGCAGGAGGATTGTCATGAGTTTGAGGCTAGCCTGGGCTACATAGTGAGTTCAAGTTCAGCCTGAACCATATAGTAAGACCCTTATTCACAGAGAAAAAAAAAAAAAAAGAGTTGGAAAGAGCAGGGAAGAAGAGTAGGGAATGTAGAAAAAGAAAAAAAGAATTAAGACATGTCATGTATATGTACCAATTCCTCATAAGTAAATATAATAATGTACCATAAACATGTACTAATAAAAGTAAAACAAAAATAATAGAAGATCATTAAATATTAAGGTGCTATTTAGAACATCCTACAGTGTCAAGCTTTCAAATCCCCAGCAACACTCCCAACAGGAAGGGCTGAAGCCACACAAACTTTCAGGGCCTGGGCATTGATTTAGTAAGAACCTTTTGAGCGCTAAAGAACATGGCTGTCCCCAAATGCTAAGATGGCTCAGTCTTGCAAAGACTTACTCTCCACAATACTCAGTAGGAGACAGCATGTAGTCAAGTGGGTAAAAGGACAGAAGTACCTGGCGTTCGAACAGGGGCACACTGGAAGGGTCGTCATAGTCGAACAGAAACATGTTGATGAAGTGGATGAGAATGCTCGGGGCGCTCCGGGACACACGGGCATTATAGTGACACCATTTGAAAATGATCATGAAAACCAGGTATCCAAATAGGCACAGGATGAAAATCATCTCAGGGATGAATTGCAGAATGATATTGTGAGTTTTTCTGAAGTATCTGGGGGTGGAAAAAGCACATACAAGACAGAACATCCAAAGAACATTCATACTTAAGTGTGCTCCCAAAGCACAAAATGTTCACTTCCTTTTTTGAACGCGGCTGGCAAGCAGCAGGCCTCCCCCAGCACACAGCAATCAGTCTGCACAGGAAGGAGGAGAAGGGAAACGTGAGTAAGTGCTGCTGCACAAAAGGCTTGGAGAGAACTAGGATCTAGAAGGTAAAAGCAAAGCAACAGCCCGGCCCAGAGCCGGTGGACTGGCTTCACCTGCATGCTTCACTCCCATGAACACATCTGAGGCCAAAAGGCTGCAGTAACAGAACGGAGAGGCTTTCCTTAAGACTGTTCTAGACAGGGGCCAGCAGCCTGGGTCAACTAAGAAAATCACTTGCTTTTGTACAGACTGGAAGTTGAGTCATTTTTCTATTTTTTTAATGTTGGGGGAGCCAAAAAAAGAATAATGTTTCGTGACATGTGAAAATGATAAGAAATTCTAGCACTAACGTGTGCATCGACCTAGCATAACACAGCCACAACAGTGCCTTATGTCATCTGCGGCTGATCTCATGCTACAACACCCAGCATGGAGCAAGTGCATCGGAGACTGGATGATCTGCCAAGACTGAGTCATACTTTCTCCACAAAGAAAGTTTGCCAGTTCCTGCTGTAAGATAGGGTCATGCAAGACTGTGAGGGGATCCCCAGGAGAGGATGGCAGAAAGGGTCTTCGTAGCTTTTGTTCATTGTGAGAATTATGCGGGGGGCGGTGATCAGCCAGGACTGCAGTTGAGAGCAGCCAGACTCATCATGGGCAGTGACCTTTCCAGTGTGACCTTTCATTTCACACTCATAGCACTTTCCAGTAGGTACTGGTAACCAGTACTTGTCTGTTTTCTATTTCTGGCTTTCCAAGTAGAACTGAGCTTCCATGGCTTCTCAAGTTAAGGTCACCATGTGCCTGGCTCTGACCAACAAAACAGGAACAGAAATGACAAGTGCCTCTTGTGTCACTGTGGTAGGCGATTTGAGAGACAATAAATTACTCACTACCCTCCTGCTATGGCAGTTGGCAGGGCTCCAGGGAGTTACTGCCTATCAGCCTAGGTCCCCTCGAAAGAATGACAGGAGGAGATCCCCCGTAGTCCCATGATGGCTCTGTGTCTTTGTCATAAGCCACCAAAGTGTGAGAGTTGTTTATTAACCAATAACCTGACCCATTCTATGCATTCATACTCTAAAAAAATGTCAGAGATGTGAAGCAATGAGTCTATGATCTCACATACTGGGAGGAGGAGCCAGGATGTAAGCTTTTGATTCCAACCCTGTGTCACCCCCACTGACTCCTCACCTATGTGGCAGGTGATGATTTCAATGGCACTGGAAGTCAGTGACTGTGTCTGCAAAAGGCACACCGAATGGGCACATCTGAAACTATTTTCAAACATTTATACTTTTAGCACACAAAAGTTTCAGGGGCTTTCCAGTGGTGGAATATATAGGCCAGGAGGCAAGACAATAGGAGAGAGGCTGCTGCCGAGGAAAAGGACCCCATGTGGAATCTGAGGTACCCTCACCATAGTCACACATTCCCCTTGGCCCACCAGATGGGAGCTAAAGCTGGACATAGGCCAACCTAGGCCTTCTGGTTGGGGGCACACAGGATGTGTGGGCTTCCCAGCCTCTTGCTGAACCCAGATATTTCTGAAGTGAGACAGGGTGCACTCACTTTGGACAGACTCTGCTCAGCAGAAACAAGGGTGGTGCTGTACCTGGCCAACCCGCTTGCCCCAGCTCAAGCCAAAACATACAGGAAGTCCGGTCCATATAGGAAGGGGAGCTACATGGTCCCAAGGCCTAGCAGGGGCTCTGCTTCTCTGCCTCCCTGCCTCTTCTGTGTGATCAGACCAACGGGCTGAGGGTAAATCAGGAAACTTACATGTGATTGAATAGGCTGAGAACAATGCCAAAAATCATCTGGACAATTCCCAGGATAACTGACATCTTCATTTTATAGGAATTCAAAAAGGTGAGTTTGTTTGAAGCCAGGTTCCAAATCTGGACAAAAAACATGACAAGAAACACAAAACATGGAATCCAGAAATTCTCCTGAATTGGTGGCTATAGTACAATTTTCCCAGTGAAGGTTGCTATGGAAACTGCATGGATCTTAGGCTTAGGAAAGGAATAAGACCAAATCCATTATCCATGTAACTGTGATGACCAAAATGATTAGCATGATTAGTAAATACCACTAAGTTGCTAGAAGAAAACCAAGAAGAATGTTCATGTTATTCTACTGTTGTTGCAGAAGGAACTGGTAAGTGACACACAGAGATGCAGAAGTGGGTAAAACAAAAACATTTACTTTGCTAGCAAAGGTTCAGCCTACACCAAGGGCTGTGCCATATACCAACTCCTGGCTGGGTTACAACCTACCCTTCATAGGAGTTTTACAATCATGACCTCATTTTAGGTAGTTCTGTAAGACATTCCAGTTCTCTCAGTTCCCATAAGAGATGTGCACTCACGGTCACAAGACAGTCTAACTTTAACCAAATGTAGCATCTTCTTTGCAGTTAGGATGTTTATCTCTAGGATTCACCTAGTTAGCTATTCTAGGCCACAAGAGTGGGGGTCAGGGTTAGGAAAGCAGGACTGGTGACATTCTTTTTGTCTTAACTCTGTTAGTCATATGATTTAAAGAAAGCTTAGGGTTTAGGATATAAGGTAAGGTATGGTGACTGTTATATTAGTTTGAACATCTGGTCTCATTCTGGGGATGCAGCTAAGCACCTCCAGCATTTGTTAATCCTATAACATTTTAAACTGGGGCTATGTGCCTTCAAGTTTTGTACTTAATGATGGAACCTCTGATACTGTTGTCTTAAGAAACAAGTAAAGCAAAGCAAATTACAGAAGCGAAAGACAGCATTTATTCTGTATTTTCTTAACATTTTGTAGGCTTCAGACTATTTACAGAAGCTCTCTTTATCACTATCCTAAGTGATAAGATAATCTGAAACTTTTTGAAGAAATCTCAAACTTGCCTTAGATTCTTGAATAATGATGACCTGTAGATCACTAATCCCAGAATGTAGGTAATTCCTTCTTCTTCTTCTTCTTCTTTTTTTTTTTTTGGTACTGGGGATCAACCTCGGGACCTCAAGCTTGCAAGGCAGGCAGCAGAACCACTGAGCTAAATCCCAGCGTCTAATCCCATCTTAATAACATTTAACTTCCCTTTGAATTTCTAGAGTGCTTCTCATTCTAAAGGATTTTCCAAGGCCTTTCTCAAGGAGCTATTCCATGATTTATGATTTATCTTTATGGATAAGATATAGTTCCTGCCTTAAGCACAATCCCTATCCAGACTTCTACGGGTGGGGGACACATGCATCCAGCCAGCCCCAAACAAAACTGACACATGAAACAAATACAGTGGTGTCTGGACTCACAAACGTCATTCTATCGTTTTGGTCACAAACTGAACTAGATGAGAACTGAATCAAATTCAATGGTTAGGTTCAATGTTGACCTTATGGGTTCAGTTCACGACCAATTTGGCCCGTGACCAGAATTGTGGAAAGAATTAAGCTCATTAACCAAGGCAACACCAACTATAAGCAGTGTGGTTGAGCGACTATCCAAGGTCTCAAGCTGATCAGTGGGCCCAGTCACTAATGTTCCTTTTCTGCATCCTGGCGATCCCTACCCTCAGTCCTGTGTAAGTGGCTGCAAGTCCTTATACCTGTTCTTGACTCCACCTGAACTTCAGGCACATACCAAATGCCCACCAGACATGTGCTTGGGGTGTGATATGCTGTATCTCGGATGTAACAAAGCCACATCAGCCTTCTCACGTTCCCCTAAAATAACTTCCATATCAAGAATTCTTTGCTTTTTTTTTGGGGGGGGGCAACATTCAACTACACACAGACTAAGTGTGTGATCATCTTGCCCCACAATGTGTACATTCACAGGTGCACATACAGGAAAGTACACACATGTGTATATACACACACACGTGTCAGAAACTACATCTCACCAATTCTTCACAGTGTTTAGACACCACTAAGAGGCAGCTAAGATGGAAGGAAGAGGGACTCCACGACCAGGTGCCCAGACACCAGAGGTGCCTCTCTGCTTTCATCATCTGTACTGGTATCAGAGCTGCACCAGGCTCTGCCCTCTGCCTCCCTTTTCTGCCCAGTTAGCCCATTGCTTCAGATCACTCAGCATGGTGAGGGCAGTTACCAGTATACTGCAGGCCTGGCCAAATCTGATAAACTAAAAATGTTAAGTACCCAGCATAAACTAAACTCTTTAGATGCATCTATCTCAAGTCTACTAAAATTCTATTAAATAGATACAAATATTCCCATTCTACAGATAAAGGCGCTTATCATAATCTTAGGCAGATTAAATCAGTTAAAAAGAAATAATATAAAAACAATTACTATTGATGGAGCATTTACCAGATTTTGTGTCAGAATATTCTAAAGGTTTTACATTTCATTCATGGCGAATTATCCTACAAGCTAGGGCTGCCATTTATATCCTTTTTTACAGGTGAGGAAACAGACACAAAGATGGTCATTTTTGCAAAAATCACACAGCAGGTAAACAAAAAAGCCAAGATTTAAACACAGGCAGTCTGATTCTGGAGTGTTCGCTCTTGGTCAGTGTATGTTCATTTAAACACAGGCAGTCTGATTCTGGAGTGTTCGCTCTTGGTCACTGTATGTTCATTTATAATCAATATTTATAAGCTCCGTAAGGCCTCTCAGCTGTGATGAAAGCCAAATATTTTGTGATTTGATTTACAAATAGATGATGCACACAGAATAAATGCACGGTGGAAATTCCTATTGTGTAAAGAAGAAATCCTTCATTTACATCTATGACTTGAGACCTGACATGGGCACAGAGATATTCTGATATCTCTGAGAAACAGGATGGCAGGAGATGTAAGACAGGCAAGTCCTGCTGTTATTTATAATATTCCATACTATAGATCTTTTAAAAATAATATATATACAGTAAATCCCCAACTTACAAACATTTGCTCTGCAAACTTCCAGATACGGAGGAACTCACATTACATCAGCAGATGTGAACAAATCACAGAAATAGCTCAGGTGTCAGCCAGACACACACAGTCGTACCACTGTGCACTCACTGTACAGTGTAGCGGTGTACAGTAGTGCACTGCTCAGAGCCCAGGATGTCAGGAAGCAGGAAAAAAAGCAGTAGTGATGTGGAGGGGACTGCTAGGAGGCACCAAGCAATACATGTTGTATATTTGTGTCAAAGGTATGTAAGACTCACTTTGTTGGACTTACGAAAGAATCCGACTTGCAAACATTCTCCAGGAATGGAGTTGATCTGTAAGTCAGGGACTTACTGTATATATTATTTTATGATAATGACAAGAATCTTTTTTGGGGGGGTGGAACCCAGGGCTTCGTGCATACTAGGCAAATGCTCCATCACTGAGCTACACTCCAGGCTAAGCAAGAACAAGAAATTTTCAAAATTTGAAATGTTACTTGAGGAGGAAAAGTCATTATTTTCAACATCCCCACATCTCTTTTGCTCTGACATTTTTTCCTCCCTTTTCTGACTTGTAGGCAGTTGATAAAATTGCACAAAAAAATAGAAACTCTGAAACCTCCAGTTTATAAAATTCTTCCCCCATTCTCTCTGAGCATTTTTACTTGAGGAGGAAAAGTCATTATTTTCAACATCCCCACATCTCTTTTGCTCTGACATTTTTTTCTCCCTTTTCTGACTTGTAGGCAGTTGATAAAATTGCACAAAAAATAGAAACTCTGAAACCTCCAGTTTATAAAATTCTTCCCCCATTCTCTCTGAGCATCAAACATGGGCAGACAGGATTGTTGAGGAAGTAGCTGTGGCCGTGAAGGAAGAGAGGAGCACACAAACAATGAGACTGAAAACAGTGGAAAGCCACCAGCCCCTAACACCCCCCTCGAGGCTCACCTGCTACCTCTGACCAAAGAAAAAGCCTTCTGGTCTCCAAAAATGACAGTTCATTCTGTTTCTAGCACTTTGCAGTTTACAAACCAACCTTCAAGGACTTACCCAATTTTAATTAAGTTTAGAATGCAAATGCTTCTGGATGGCAAGTAGAAGCAAGTCCTGGGCAGTGAGTTCTGGTTTTATAAGGGTGGGGAGACAAAGGGAGAACCCTGGAAAACTGAAGACCTGATGACCTACAAGATAGGAGAAACCAGAGAAACATTTCTGGGAACCAGTACTGTTTACTATCAACTGCTGATAATGAAACTCAGGTATCAGGTTCTCTATCACAGGCAGTGGAGAAAAAACCTTTGGGCCTGTAGCTGTCAACTTCCAAGTCTAGACAGCTGTCCTCATCCAGAGTGCAAGGCTGCCACCTGGTGACACTGCATGTGGCTTTGAAAGAATGAACTTGTGATTCAGCTCCTAAAGCCATCTCAGGCTGTAGGAGGAAGGGTCTTTGTTTCATTTGGCTCCCATCTAGTCAGCTGAGCTAAATACAACAAACAACATGCATGAGGAAGCATTTACTTTTTTAAAAAAAAGGTGTACTGATTAATATCTGCATGTATCTAGGAAGGCAAGGTCACCCACTGCAAGAAAATGCCAAAGAAGGGTACCTGGTGAGAATGCTAGCCGCTTAGCTAATGTGCATACTTCCCAAACAACCAAGGGCTTTTTAAAGAAAAGCAATCATTGACCACTCATGGCATAAATGACGGAAAGAGAGGCAGATGTTGGGGAGCTATACGGAAAATGCCTGAGGGGTAAGTAGAGGTTACACTAGGGCATTTACTTGGCTCCAGCTCTGAGGGTCACAGAAACCTCCAGTATGGGGCCTGGGGATGTGGCATAGCACATACAAGGCCATAGACTCCAATCCCAGCACTAGAAAAACAAAATGTAACAAAACAACCACCGTTACAAGTGATTCTATCTCAATGTAGGTTTGTTGACTTGATAGGTTTTGGTACATCCTCATCCTGCATTCCCAGATCTTCTCAACAATACCTTTTATGCCATAAATATTTCACCCAAGAAGACATCATTACCGGGTCAATCCCGAATGGATATGGATTTCCAGAATACACTCCTGGCAGGGCTGGGTCCAGCTGTAGAAAGGGAGTTGTTTCCATTACTTCATCACTACAGAGAAAGAGAGGGGGAAAAAACAAAACCAGGTCAGCCAGAGGTGAGAAAAGTACTGTGGTGCCACCGGTCATGAACTCACAGGCTATCAAATCCCAGCAGTGGAGTGACTCCAGGCACAGGCACTGAGAGTCTACCATATGCCAAGTATTTTCTTGGGCACCAAGGCTATAGAAATTGCCCTCTGACCCATAATGACTTCATGACCCAAGTTTCCAAAGAGTTCTTGGCCTGATTGGAGTGTAGCAAAGAAACTCATGGCAGAGAGTTCAGGACATCGGGAGAGTAACAGATGCAAAAGGTCACTCGGAGGGCAACGGCAGGGGCAGCAGGGAAAATCCTAGAACAATGAGGAACTATGCAGATGAAGATTTTGTTCTTCCCAGGATGTCTTCAGCTGGTGTAATCTTGTCCTGGAGCATCGGAGCATCACCGGACCATTGAGGTCCTAGCAGTGATGGGTGGGGGGCCAAAATGGGGTCATGTCTGGAAATGCTATAGCTGACCTGTAGGCAGGAGAGCTAGGCCTATTCAAATGAATTTTCCCCCAAAATTACGTAGAATTGCTCCCAACACCATCTGCACTCAGAAGAATGACTGGCAATGAAAAAGAAGTTCTGTTTTGGCAAGCCTCGAGTCGACCCGGATATTAAGGGTTGATGCTCTTTGTAAGAATTCCCTTCTGTGGGGCAAAGAATGAGCATTTGAAATAATTCCCAGAAGGCTGACCACCCCGACCAGCTGACCAGGGAAACATACCTGCCCTTCTGCAACAGGCTCCTGGGTCTTGGAGAGCTGCAGGGCTCAGAAAGCTGGGTGGTACTGCCCAGACCCTCAGTGTACATGAGGACAGCTGGCCTTGGTGGGCTATCCTGGACACAGACCCCTGGCCAGTGGTTTGTCACTATCAGATCATTAGCAGAGATATATTTTATCCACCAAAGGGAATGGGCATCTCCGCCAGGAGGGAACTGGCCTGGCGCCATAGCTAAGCCACATCTCCTGTGGAACCTAAGTCCCTGAGTTCACCAAACACCAGCACCACACCAGCCCATCTTGTGACCATGACAGAATAAGACAAAACCAAGAAAGACATTGTCTCTACCACAACAATGACCAAACATCCCCCTATCCTAACCCAGGCCAAATCCTACAAGTTCCTTTGATACCTTCTTACAGGGGTCTCCATGGTCCCCAACCATGTGACACTTCCTGCTTCCTTGCTTCCCTGCTCTGGTCAATGAACCCAACTTGAGCAACCATAGCATGCTGCTGGCTTCTGATCTTCAGCTGAAGCACTGTCAACTGCCAAGGAGGACAGGCCCGTGATCCAGGCTGCGGCTGGTGACCAAAACTACATCACTGTGTCCTGCAGCTGTGAGGAGAACTGACGTTTACTCTGCCTCACTGATAAAGAGGCTCCGCTTTCACTACAGATGACACTTGGGCACCTGGCCGAGTCTCTCTCAGGCTGGGATACTGTATCCTTCCCCCAGGGGTCTTGAATGAGGGAAGGGGTCACTTGCAAGTGCACAACAGAGCCACACTCCCACTCACACTGCAGAGTGACAAGAAGCCAGTTCATTTGGGTCTTCACAATCACACACTGGGAAAAATGAAATTTCATGTTGGTAGTTTGGAGAAATGATGCACAATGAACCCATTTCAAAGCTCATCTCTATGCTTATGAGTCCTTTTAGGCATCTCTTCAGGGCATTAATTGCAAAGCCCAAAAAAGAAAAAGAGATAGAAAGAAAGGAAGAGGGAGGGAAGGAAGCCAGGCATAGTGTTACACACCTGTGATCCCAGCACCAGAAGGCCGAGGCAGGAAGATCATCAAGTTGGAACCCAGCCTACATAGCAAGTTCAAGGCCAGCCTAGACTACTAGACCCTGACTCAGGAAAGCACATACACACACACACAGACACGCACACACCGATAAAACCATTTGTGTTCAATTTTATTCTTCATTTTTCTTGAATTATTTTAATATTCTCATCCTCTACTACAGGAACCTAGGCCTAGGTCTGGGATCTGACTTACCAGGGAAACTGACAACCCACACTAAATATTGCTCTTATCCCTCAGAGTCTACAGAGACCTCCTATCATCAAGCCCCTAAAATGCTCTTAAGAAAGCTATTAGTTCAAAGGAAACCTGGAAAGAAACTTTTGTTTTCTTTCTTTTTTTTTTTTTTTTGTACAGGGGATCAAACTTGAGGCCTTGCTTGCTTACGAGTCAGGCGGCAGAACCACTGAGCTAAATCTTCGGTCCCTGGATGGAAACTTTTCTAACTGAAAAATCCTTAAATGAGATTGCTTATTCATTCTCTCCCTCCATTTATGTTTACTACAGATTCCAGTGAGCAAAAATTCAACAAAACCCTTGAATTTCCTCAAACAGAAATTTTACAATCCCCCTGTGCTTGGGAGAGGCAGGGAGGGAAGGGAGGCTGTACCGGTGTTCATGCTTTTCTCCCTCTGTACCAGCCTTCCCTTCCCATCTGCCCAACCGGAAGTTCATCTCTCCAACCAGAAGTTCCAAAACAAGACAGGCAATGTACACTGACTCCAAGAGGCTGAGCAGACAAACGTTAAGAAATATCACTTGTGATTTGTAGCTTTGCGATTCAGCCATGAAAGTACATGGGATGCATACATACAGTGTAAGACCCCTAAAAGTCACAAGGTTGCCATTGTTTCTGTTTGCTACCCTCAGAATCCCCTGCTCTGCAGGGCCCTCCTCCCTCTCTCAATTCATCGTACTGACCTAGCTCTCCAACTCTGAAATCTTTCTCCCTCTCCATAAACGTCTGCATTCTTCAAGCACTGCGTTCCAGTCTATGACTACTCGCCTGATAACTGCTGAAATAAGTATTTCAAAGGTCACCTTCTTCACCATGAAGGATTCCGGTGAAGAGGCCCAGGTCTCCTGCTCCTCCACCAGTTTTCACAACAGTCCCTGATACATGGCACACACTCTCCAGCACAAGAGGGATCGAAATATATGGTGAATATTTAAAGTGTTTAAAAAATGTTATTTCAGGGGCTGGGGATTTAGCTCAGCGGTGCCGCCGCCTGCCTTGCCAATGCAAGGACCCGAGTTCGATCTCCGGTACCCCCCCAAAAAAGTTATTTCAGTAAAAGATAATGCAATTAATTCCCCTCAAGATACTCCCCTCCCCCGGGTTTGAACTCACTGATCCCATCATTCTTGCCACTTTCTGAAGAAGTTCTGGATATCCTCCTTCATGAGTGTCTTTACAAAATGTGATTAAAAAAAAAAAAATACAGCGAATGCTGCTGCTGAGTACCATCAAGGCAAAGGCAGGCGCATAAAAACATTACAGTGTGTCCTCACTCACTTATACTTCTGGCTCTTCCCCAAAATCAAAGTTGACTATGAAAAGTAAATGCTTTGAATTGATTCAGAACATCAAGGCAGCCACTAGAGCTCAACTAAAGATACAAAAGAAGACTTCCAGAACTGCTTCAGAAGGCAACAAAAGCAACAGAATAAGTGCATTTGAAGCAAGAAGGAGTATTTTGAGGAGATTAACAACAACGTGTCTTTTACTGTAACAACTTAAAAGAATTAAAAACTTACTGTACCTTTTGATCCTACTTCAGATATATTTAATTGAATTGAAATCTTAAAAAGTAGCTCTGTGCATTACAGGTACAACACAATGAGAGAACTGACCCTAATCTTGTGCTCAGGAGATAAAACTGGATTTGCGGTGCAGCTCTGAGCTGAGTCAGGTGGAGACTCACCACAGACACAGACACAGTCAGGGCCCCCTGGGTGGGCTGCACACTTACTTCCACGTGCCATTTCTGAACATGGGCTGGACGCTCCAAGAAGAGCCGAAGATGTTGAAAGACTTGGAGAAGCAGTCATTGTAGATCAAACCCGTGTAGATGGAGAAAATGCCCATGAGCAGGATCAGGTAGCGCCCATGGAAGAAGATGTTCCAGATCTGGCCCCACAGAGACAAGAGTAGGAGCGTCAGAGCCGGTATGGGGCTGGGGCAATTATAGCATCCCTGGGGTGGGCACCCTTTGGAGGGACCATGTGACTAAGGCACACATTGACAATCCAGAGAGGAATAGTCACATGCAGTGATTCCCTTGAGCTTATGGAGTCGAATCACGAAAGTCTTGCATTGGAATACACCTGTCATCCCAGCACTCGGAGGCTGAGGCAGGAGGACTGTCATGAATTCAAGGCCAGCCTGAATTACATAGTAGAATCTTGTCTCAAAAACAAAAATAAAAGTCCTGAACTGAGGCAGATATAAATATATATCTCAGTTTCTTTCTCAGCCCCAGTAGCCAAGGCCCCACCTGCTAAGGAAAAGCCTGGATATTGCTGGCTGTGTCTCAGGTGCCTCCACACCACATACCTAGACTGAGACCTCTGCTCTGTGGGTCTTGTCAGTGAAGAGCTGTTTCTCTGGTATCTACATCTGCTAAGAGGAGCAAAGCACCTCCCTGGAATCCTACACCATGTGTCATTCATTTCAAGAACTACTGAGGTGGGGCTGGGCGTGGTGGCGCATGCCTATAATCCCAGCACTCAGGAGGCTGAGGCTGAGGCAGGAGGATCTCTGTGCGTTCTAGACCATCCTGGCTACATAGTGAGTTCCAGGTCAGTGTCAACTACATAGTGAAACCCTGTCTCAAAAAACAAAAAACGAAAAAAGAACTACTGAGGTGACATTGTGCAACTTTAAATATTTGCCATAGAAAATGAAATCTGTTGAGCTTTTTGTGGAAAATCGTATTGGTCACAGGTTGATTTTGCCCGTGGTTGTTGCTTATGATGCGCACACAGCCGCTCCACGGAGCTCACACTAATTAACTCCAGCGGTGATGAAGGAGCACCCGCCATTCAGAGTGTGGTAGAGGCATGTTTCCACGTGTCAGCTGGGTTGCCATGAACATAACGTGATTCACTCTGACTCGATGACAAACGTTAACCAATGCAGACTCAGGAATTTAGCCTTCACCACATGGAAAATGAGAAACTAGGTGCAAGAGAAAGACATCCTATTTGGGATTTCTCCAGGTTTCCTAAGAACCCTGGTCCCAGGCTGTTGGGGAAGGACTCTGCCATGAACAAATAATATATTCATAATATTTTCAATAAAAAAATTTTAAAAAGCTACAAATAATACTGCTTTGATGCAAAATCTTAAAAGTTATGTTTTTACATGAGGCTCACACCTACAAAATTGGGAAGATATCCGAAACACTGTGACTTTACATATGTAGTAAACTGCTTCATTTTCCAAACTTTTATTATCAATATGTATTTTTATCGGAAGACAAAAAGGTTAGCGACAAAAGAAAGGGGAAGAAATCAATGCCTTGTCAAGCCTGAACAAAACAACAAAATAACTGCTGATCCAATGGCACCAGTTTGGGCTTGTTCTTCTGCTTCTCTCTATTTTTCATAAACACACATTCCTCCTGGGGTGAAAATGCACATTTCAATACTGCGCCAGAGGAAATGTGGTGTGAGAGCAGCTGGGCACCCACCTCATTGCTGCTTTTCTGCAAGAGCAATTGTTTCTCGTTCAGGATCATCCAGAGGGCTCCCAGCAACATCACCGCTCCGTGACCGCAGTCCCCAAACATCACAGCAAACAGGAAGGGGAAGGTGATGATGGTGTAAGGGGCTGAGGAGGTGACACCAGCAACCTGAGGCCTCTGCACGAACTGTGTGCCACCCGCCCAGCCCGGTAAGACGTCTCCACCCTGGCTTGGCCTCCCACATCAGGTTCTTTGTTCTCTCTGATTGTCCCCCACCCCTACCCCACCCTCGCTTGGCTCCCATATGCAGGAGCTCATCCATGAACAGGGATTCTGAATCCCCAGTTTCTCTGTCTGAGATCAGAAAGTTTGACAGCATTGAAAACCAGTTTTCAATCGCTCAGTGTCTTTGGTGTTTTTCCATGACCATTTCTGTCTGTCTCCACCACTGACATGCAGCACACTCCACCAGCAGTTACTCCCAGGATTCTAACCCATGGTCCTGCTTTGTGGGTAACAAGTTAGCTGGGACTTGCATGCAGTGCTTGGCTGAAGGACATCTGGTCTACCTCTCTATTTCACTAACCAGACCACCGAGATCACACAGCACAGGACACTCAGCATCTCAACTCTTGACCCAAAGTTCAGCGTGCTTTTGTCTTTCCCACACAATAACTACAGGCCTGTGAAGATGCCCAACGATGACCGTGGTTGTATCATTAAAGGAAAAACAAAATTCAGGGCCTGATGAGGCCATAGTTTAATGCAGAACAGGTAGGAACAAAGAACAAATGTTTTACCAATAGATGTACACAGATGATTCAAGATGTCAGAAAGCCAAATAAAATTTTAGGAATGTCACAATTTCACAGAGTCACTTCCCAAGTCCCCTGAGAGTTAGATCTGACCCCAGTTGCCACTTTTACGCTGCCCCGTTGTGTGACGCATCCTGTCTTACCTGGGTTCATTTCCCGGTAGCTGCCAATGCCATATGCATCCACGATGTTCTGAAAACCAGCTGTGAATTTATTGGTCCTGTTAAAGGTGGGAGGAGCTGTTTTTGACTGTACTTCAGTCATGATGGGGGACATGGAGGAGCCACTTAGTTCCTGCAAAAAGAACAGGTGTCGGGTATGCAAGGGAGGGAGCCTCAGGATGGTGCCAGCACCTGGATCTGTGCAGAACTTGGGGTATCTCTTGACTTTGAGAATGTCAACTTGCATCTGTGAAAAGCCAATGGCTTCCTGAGTAAGTTCCTAACTCATCTCTCAAGACAGCCTTCAAGAGAACAGAGACTCTCCTCTCTGGCTTTGCAAATGCCCGCCTTACACCTCAGCTGTAGACTCTGTGCTTTCCCCTTTCTCTCCACCCTCTTGCTCAAGAGCTCAATCACTCTGCTAATTCATCCCATCTTCCAAATGGTGCTAACCCACCCTGAAGCGCCTGGTTGGGTTTGCAAACTCCCGTGTCTCACTGACCCAGCAAGATCAGGAGTCTCAAAGTGAATCCATCACTTTGCCCCAAAGCCAGGTCCCCCCTCCACCCTCTGCACTCCTGGCACAGACCTTCCATCTTTCCAGATGCCTGGAACTTGAGAATCATTCTACTTGTCCCTCCTCCTCAGCAGTCCATTGTCAGAGCTCGCTAATAATTCTCCCTCCCAAATCCCTCTCCTGCTGATTCCCATGGCTCCTGCCCTGACCGTTCTTCATCGTTCCTTACAAGCTCATTTCCCTCCATTTATGTTACATCCCAGAGAACCAAATCACTCTTTTCATAGAACCAACCAAAAGCACTACAGTACTTCATTCACATTACCCTCCTGCTCTGAAGTCTTCAAAGGTGTCCTAATTCTAAAGAATGAAATAAAAACTTTTAAGTCTTGTAGTCAAGGCGTCTTCACAAGATTGAATCAATTGAGTCGATGGGATTCCCCATTCACCCTTTAGCTCCTCCCCTTGACACCCCATCCTGCTCCCCACAGCAATCAGTCAAATCTCTTCTCCACTTACCCAGGTCTACATGATTCTCCACCCTCCCCACCCCAAGAACCTTCCAGACAGCACTTTGACAGGATTTAGCACCAGCGGAATGAATGCTCATGGTTCTTAGCCTCCGTCCTCCCAACAATGCTGTAAAGTAGATATTGGGACAAATCTCATCTTACAGAGGAGACAACCAAGACACAGAGAGATGAAGTAACTGCCTCAAGGTTATACACAAGTGGAGGTGTTTCTTTACATTACTGCATTGTCTTATCACTGTGTGGTTAACACCTCCTTCTATAGCTTCTTTGTTCTTTTCTTTCTTCTTTTGTACACAACCCGTGGTAGTTGACATCATCCTAGCATACGTGACAACTGTTCATTGTTGATGACAACAATGACAACACCAACTATGACAGACACGCAAGCCAAGCAGATGACACAGGCAGCCAGAAAGGCACTGGGTCCAGGTAGACCAGGACAGCAAGATCCCACTCCCCACCTCTACACCCACCTTCTCACTGACCTCTCCCTTCCTGGAAGCACCCCCTGCTTATGTGGGTGCCTGCTTATAATGCCCCATCTGAGCCAGCATAGGGGTGCATGCTTGTAATCCCACCTAGACCTCTGGAAGGGTAAGCAGAAGGGTCATAAATTCAAGGCCAGTCTGGGCAATTTAACAAGATCCTGTCTCAAAATAAAAAATTAAAAAGTGCTGGGGTTGTAGCTCAGGGATCCAGTATACCTCAGTACCACAGGAACAAAACACAGGAAAAAGCCCTATCTGGGTAGTTCAGGAACCACAATGTGGGGACACAGTAGTGCACAGAGGTTAAGAGAAACAGTTGCTACACTCGAATCCTGCTTCCTGGCTTCAGCACCGGTTGAGTTACTCCTATTCTTTGTACTTTAGTTTCCTCACCAGCGCTGAAGGAATAAAAATAGTTCCTGCCTCCTCATCCATTCCCACCACAAGCTCTTCACTGTCAGACCCCTCAGCCTGAAAGCTCCTCCTCCACCCATCCAGGTCTTGTGGAGCATTTAGGGATGTCTGTTCCGACGCCACCTGCTCAGACAGGCTCTTCTGGCAACAGCCACTATGAGTTCCCTGATCTCAGCAGATATGCAGGGAAGGCTGCCCACCCAAGCAGCCCTATCAGCCGGACCAGCTGCACCCCACCCAGCCCTCCATCTAGTGGGGTTGACCTCTCCTGTACCCCAAGAAGTCAGTCAAACAAGCTAACAACTCCCTCCAGCAAGAACCAAGGGTCGTGGCACCCTCTTGTCCCTGCAAAGCCTACTTCCCAGAGGCCTGCTGGCTCAGTGCCCAAGTGACGGCCCCACTGCGCCTGTGTGGCATGTGCTGTCCCGGGCTCTGAGTATATGTGACTATCATGATTTAAACATGTAGTATCCCCCAAAACGCACATTGAGGGCTTGATCCCAAAGCGGCAGTGTTTGGGGACAAGGCCTAGAGAGGGGTCGGATCACAATGGTTTGAATGTAATGTCCTGTTGAGCAGTGGGGCCTAACTGGAGAAGCAGATCTCAGGGCGCTCCTCTGAAGAATGCACCCAGCCCCTCCGCTCTGGCCCCTGGCCACAATGAGGTGAGCAGCTTTGCTCTGCCACATCTTCTGCCATGATGTTCTTTCTGCCTCACCTCGGGACACAGCAAAGGAGCCAGCTGACCACTGAGCAAAAGCTCTGAAACTGAGCTCTCTTCCCCTTCAGTTCCCCCCTTAACTTCCCAACCACTGCTCCCCGCTGCCTAAAACTTCATCCTCCCAGGCTTGCACACTGTCCCTCTCTCTTTCTAGAAAGTGTGTCAGGGAATGCTCTGCCCATGTGGCTCTAGATCAGTGAACGTCCGTGACGATGCAGGCAGAGAGCTCTGAGAATCACAGTGCACAGCTCTGAACGCTGTTGCTGGCATGCAGGGAGCCACCTGAACCTTTTAGCTCTTACCATAGGTACTTGGTTATTTGCCTCTCCAGCTATCCTGTCACCTCCATAAGGTAACAGGTGGAACTTACAGCCATACCTATGATAACTGCAGTGACGACTAGTGGCTGGCTGGCACATTAGTGCCTAATATATACTCGAAGATCAAGGAAATGTTAACTATCAAATACTAAAAAGAAGCAAGTTTCTTTTATGTGCCCTAGCACTGGGTTAAGAACTAAAGATGAAGGAGACAATCCCACCACCAAGTCACCTGCAAAGTTCAGAAAGTTGACAGCTTCCAAGAGTCTCACTAGGGATGGATGAGGTGGGGTGTGACCCACCTTCCCTCTCCCCAGCACCATCTGCTACTCACCATGCCTTGCTCTAAGGCCTTCTTGATCCGTGCAGTATCCACCACTGGGAACCAGATCTCAGCAATGACACACTGCTGGGTGACATCAATGTTGCACATGTTCAGGATGTGGTAAATGGCTTTCATCTTCTGCACTTTGATGACCCAGGAGTGCCAGTTGGCAGCTGCTTCCTGCAATAGGCGTTGGCGGTGAGACTCTGTTTGTGTTATGACCTAGGCAAAAACACACAGAAAGACAAGAATCATTCACAGACGTGTTCGACACAGTGGCAAAAATGGAGGCTTAGCAGCCATCGTGGCTTCCCCTTCTGGACTCCTTCCTCTGATATAAAAGGCACTCTTGTGGATTAACTGTGTAGGTTAAAACCCTTTGCTTCTAAATTCTGCTTAGTCCTAGGTTGAATTATGCCTCATTTCCCAAAAGATTCTGTTGGAGTCCTAAATTCTGACTCTTGCAATTGCACTTTACTTGGATATTACCAAGATGAGGTTCCAGAAGACTAGGGTGGGTCCTAATCCCATATGAATGATGTCTTATGACACCCAAAGATGCAGTCAAACAGGGAAGGTTATGGGACAATGGGGACAGACTAGGGTGATACATGTACAAGCCCAGGAGCACCCAGGGTGGCCAACAGCCATCAGAAGCTTGAGGAACCAAGGAAGAGTCTTTCCTCAGTGTCCTTAGAGGATACATGGCCCTGCAGACACCTTGGTTTCTGTATTTCTGGCCTCCAGAACTGTGGCAAACAAGTAATATTACTCTAAGCTACCCAGCTTGTGGTAATTTGTTACAGCAGCCCTAAGAAATTAATTAAAATGCTTTACACACATAATTCTTCCAATAGAGGATAAGTGAATTAATGAAGGAAGAAATGGACCATTTGGTACACATAAAATTTATTTCATGGGATTAGTTTTCATGCTTTGATGATACAAAAAATAGGGTAATTTTTTTTCAGTAGCCTTTCCACATGGCTACTGTAGTGTACTATAAGAGACACATCATGGCTCCAAGATTAATGACAGACACAGGGCATACTTATGTGTCTCAAAGGGTCACTTAGCAATGTGATGCGATATGGCCTGCAGATTTCCAGAACACGAGACCAACTTGACACAGATAAAACTTTCATGAACCTTAAAATAAAGCTTACCCTTACAAGAACAGCTGACATTGCCTGTATGTAAGAAGCACCTGCTACCAGCCCTGCGCCGCTACTAATGTGAAAAAGGACAAGAATTTCCCAAACTCTGAGAATGGTCTGAAGACAGGCCCTGTTATGAGTCAGTCAGTCCTCTACCATGACTGCCTGGCCTGGACCACCTGCCTGCTCCCTCAACTGCGTGACTCCAGAGGTCTGTAATACTGGTCCTTGGCAGCAACAAAACAATAAGAGAGAAGTCACTGATGGGGGAGCTAGTGAGCTAGGACCACCAGACATCCTTGGATGCAGCAGCAGCCCAAGTGCCACTACATGTAAGCACGAATAGCACGATTTCTGTTCTACTTCCCCCGTGAAATCTATCAGGAGTATTTGAAGAAAAACATTTCAAGGGAAATGGCTTGAAGGAAACACAGTTGTCCTGACTGTGACAAAGAAGGAGCAGGTGGATTAAAGAAATGAAACAATTTCTAGGAGGGCAAAGTGTCTGTTAAGAAGGGTTTTAACACATACACACAGACGCATGTGTGTGCACACATACACACGCACACACTTCCAAATCTACCCATTGACGTTCTAAAATTGTACTAGCCCATGCAGCAGCCACATTCAGCTACTAAAATTTAAATTTAATTAAAAATAAACAAAAAATAAAAATTCAGTTCCTTGGTGGCATTAGCCATGTTTCAAGCACTCGATGGTCACTCAAGGCTCACCACGACAGCACTGCACAGTGCAGCTGATGGGACACTTCCACCACACCAGGAGTTCTGTTGGACAGTGCTGTCTGGAATACGACACGGGGTGGAAGAGGCCTGGTGACCTCAATGGTCACGTACAAAGCCACTATGACTGACAAGCGTTCTTGGTGCTTGGTGTCACTCAAGACAATGGCAGGGCTTACCACGGAAATGAATTTGGGGTGTACGAGTGTTCACATGGTGAAACTGGAGTCGTTATTTTTCCAGAATTCCTCAGCCAGTTTAAACAATTCACAACAGGCCAAACCGGTTGTGCAACTTAGCTGATGGGTTAGTCAGATCCTAGATCCTAGAATCAGTCTAGGCCAAGGCCGGCAATAAAGAGCTCCTTGATATGATCAGGTTGGCTGCCCCCAGGCTGAGGAGGGCCGTGGTCAGTTCTAACCCTGGGCAAAGCATTGCTGACAAGCCGAATCATCACCCTACTGAAAACTGCTGATTGTACCATCTCCGTAGCTGCAGCCAGAGAGTGCAGTGAACGTCCGAGCCAGCCATGCAGACAGACCCAAGGACAGAACTGCACTCCCCTCACATCCAGCCCTGACCCTCTCACTCACCGTGGCAAGGTCTTCCAGCCTCACATTGACACTGGCCAGCATCTCTCTGCGCTCTGCTGCAGGCTCCGGGCAGGGGTAGACAGCGGCTCGAAACCTGTGTTTAATGGGGACACAGGTGGGCTTTTGCTGAAAAGCACCTGCTGTCCTTGTTCTGTGAGACTTGGGCCAGATACCCACTCTTCCCTCCAGTACCTTCCTCCCTTCCTCCAAGCAGCCCTGAAGATTTATTTTTTTATTATTATTATTTTTTGTGTATGTGTGTACCAGGGACTGAACTCAGGACCTCGTGCTTGTGAGGCAGGTGGTGGCACCACTGAGCTAAATCCCCAACTTAGCCCTGAAGATTTTTAACACATTCTTTACTTCATTCACACCATAAAACCTACAAGATCCTATGGATAGAAGACTTCAGGCTTGACTTGCCTCTTTTTCCCTATCATGTATTAGTGTTCTTCACTATGGAGCAATTTCTGCTTCTAAGGGGCTACCTGTAAGGCAGTTCTGCAAAATGAGAAACAACCACACACATCCTGCTCATTAGCAGAAGATAAGGACTACACTAAGGAATAAACTGAAATGGTTATCATGTCTCCTTAGCTACCTTTAGATTTTATTTACTCAGGTCCCTTCTGTTCATATTCTATGATTAAAATCAGTTACATTTTAAACATATATATTTGTAGTACATCATTTTCACCTTCCTTCTGGGGAAAGTACACAATACTACATCTTAATCCCTTTTTTAAAAAGTCTCCTTTTCCTTTCCCTCTATCCTCCCTCCATTCATCTCTTGATCCGCGCTGCGTTTTTTTCTTTTTTGTACATGTTTGTAATACATAGCATTTACATTCCTCTGCGGAGTTAGTATATCTTAGCAAGTGTGGAAAGTTACTTAAAAATCCAACTGACCTCAAGCGTGTACTTTGCACGCCAGGTTTCTTTACCCAGTCTCGACCCCAATCCCTGATGAAAGAGCCATTAATTGCCTCCCTTACCCATCACAGATCTTCTTGACTTTCTGCCTGAGTTGCTCTCCTTGATAAAATATGATGAATATATTCTTTTTAATTTCTTCTTTCTGGAAAATCAGAACAAATCTTTTACAAAGCCTTGAAGGAACAGCCTCCCAGTTCTTTAAATTCAACTCTCAGCTCTGGACCTAAGAGATGTGATCATGAAAAAGAAAATATAATGTGAAAGCTCACTGGACTCACCAGAATTAACTCACAGATAGCTACACTTCAGGACCAGTTTGTGTTTGATAGGTAACAAAGGTAAAAGAGTATCTAATTTTTGACTCACCGAATTGTGTGTGCCCCTAAGAATGCTGCTTAGGACTGGGAATTTAGCTCAGTGGTACTGCGCCTGCTGGCAAGTGAAAGGTCCTGAGTTTGATCCTCAGTACCAAAATAAAAAGCAATGTTGCTTAAACTGGATTTTTCCCGTCTAAATTGGACAATTCACAAGGGAAAATATACATTTCACAAACATATATGAAAAAGCTCAACTCTCACTGCAAAGAAGGAAATGTGAACTGAAACAATGTGTCTGCTCACTCTTTCTCAGTTTGAGAGGATAAAAGAAAAATTAAAACTTTTCACTGTTGGAAAAGTGACCAAAACACCAATGAACTCACTGCATTCCACTCAGGGCACTGGGGTCAAGTACCACTCAAGGGAAAAGCTGCTTGTCAGGACACAGCAAGTGTCACGAAAATGCCCACACCCTTTAAGCCAGCAATTTCATCTTCCTTGAATTCGTATTATGGAACTAAATGAAAAGAAAAGAAAAATCCACATGCATAAAAATACTCATCATAGTATCTATAGTCTGGAGAAAAATTGGAAATTAAGTGTCCAAAAATTAAAGTTCATATCCTATTGACTCAATGGAAATATGAGGCATCCATTAAAATAAAATCAACATAAATCATCTCTTTGGCAGTTGCTCATGGAAGACAGATGGGGTGTTTTAGGGTTTGGGGGGCTGCCTGCTTTGCATTATTTCCCCAGATTTCTTCACCATGGAAACTACCCTGGTCCTTTTTTTAATTTCTTGGGTCATCTGGTCTCCTGATCCACCGGAGCCAAGGATTCCTTCTGACCTCATGAAATCCACAGGGTAGCGTTCAATGTCCCTGCTCACTTTTCAGAATATTCACCTTGCAAATACTCTACCCCCATGACTACCACACGTGAAACATGACTATGAAAAGTGATGACTCAAGGTCAAATTTTAAAATAATCTCTATAAAGCATACATAGCGGAGGGGAGAATCCCACACTATCTAAAATGAAGAGGGAAGAAAAAATTATTTCCATGCATACAATAACCATGTTCAATTATACTTCATTGTGGCTACCAGACTACAGAAAAACAGTACAAGAAAAGAATTAAAAATAAAGGTATCAGAACACCACTTTTTGTGTTTTGTTCTTTCTTCCTCTGTTAAATTTCATTTTCCTTATGAAGATTTTTTTAATCAAATAAATTTAAAATCAGTTTTTTAGCCTCTACGCTAGAAGTTTATGAACCGTTTCAGAAGCAAGCCCAGCTTCTCAGAACTAAAGAGCAAAGGGATTGAAATCCTAACTGGAAGAGTGGAAGCAGTCATATCCCATGGAACTAACCACAGTAAATGTGTATCCCAGAGGTGAGAGCCTCTGGAAACCCTTCTCGTTCAAAGTGTGGGATCCTCTCAGCATCACCAGGAGGCTGTAAGAATCCCAGGCTCTGGTTCAGCCCTAGCTCCACAGGGCCAGAGCCTGCATTTTTGAACAAGATCCCAGGTGAATTCCACAGCCACAGGCACATTCAAGCTGAAGAGCTGACCTAACTAATGCTGTTCTTGGTGCTCTGTGATTAAGACACAACTGCTGCCTCTTGTGGCACTAGTATAACTAGTATAAGTATAACTGGTATAACAATATAACTAGTTTAAATTTCTAGAAACAAAACAGCTACATATCTGGGAGGAATTAAGCAATCTGAAGTGTTAGCAAGAATCTGCCCTTCGGGGCTGGGGATTTACCTCAGTGGTTCCACCACCCGCCTTGCAAGCGGAAGTTCCAAGTTCGATTCCCTGGTACCCCCCCCAAAAAAAGAATCAGCCTTTGAATGGACTTTTCAAAAGTATCTTAGAAAGAAAAGAGAAAGGAAATAGATACTATCTTCATCAAATAATGCTGCAATGTTTGGAGAGTGTGCAACTCCAGGAATTTCAGAGCAACTTTCTGCAGCCTGCGCCTCCCACCGTGACGGGATCCTCCAGGAGGATGTCCATTTCACTGAACTTCAAGTAGATGTTTCCTCGGCAAACCCGCCACAGCAGCCTCTCAAAGGAAGCCATCCGCTCCCGGTTTACCACTCCGGCGGTGAACCTGAGCATTCAGAAGAGGAGCCATTACTGAGGCCCTGACCTGGGGGCTGTGGAGAAGGCCCTGTGGGATGAGAAGATGGACAGCCACACGAAGACACTCCATGAGCAAGAGGTGTCTGCACACCACGCTGGGTCAGGGGCCGCAGGCCACCCCACATCGGGCTCCAATTCACCCCAAGCCCCTCGGGACCCTCTGTTTTCTTTGGTATTTTGAGATTCTCTTAATCATCCCAATACTATATACAATCACTTACTGCAGTTTAGGATGTGATCGATCAGTCATGATAACATTGTAGCTAATGGAAGCAAATATTTAATAAGGGACTCTATTTTTTTACCAAAAAAATTAATGTATTGAGAAGGAAATACATACATTGATTTATATACACATCAATTTGTCTATCACCCAGGTATGTAGATAACTGCTGACCCAAATTTGTACAAAGATTTTCAAAACAGTGAATTTCATTTGCTTTTGTTTCGTTTTGTTTTGGTTTTTTGGTTTTTTGAGACAGGGTCTCACTATGTAGTTGAGACTGACCTGAAACTCACTGTGTAGCCCAGGTTGGTCTCGAACTCACGGGGATCCTCCTGCCTCAGCCTCCCGAGTGCTGGGATTACAGGCATGCGCCACCACACCCGGCTGTTTTGTTTTGAGACTGGGTCTCACTATGCAGTTCAGGTAGGCCTTGAACTCACAATGTACCTCAGGGTGGCCTCCAATTTGTGGCAATCCCATGCCCAGCACTTCTGTTTGTTTATTACTTTAAACATGCATTGATACTGCAATACCTTTGGATCAAATATTGTCAATAAATATTTTTTCTTTGCACTTCAAATTTCCAGGCCTAGTGTCTCAAAGAATAGGCCCTCAAATATCTACCAAATAAAAAATTAGAAATCTCTTTAACATTTCTAAATTAGAAATTCTGCTTTAACATTCATCAGTTTCACTTGGACGCGGAATGAAATTCCACCACTGTGAATCACTGCATAATTTCATGAGGGTCACGTCCTTTCACCCCTGTGTGGGATGACCCACTGGATAGCTCTGTCATCTCTAATTCCACCCACAAACTCAAACTCCAAATGCATTTTGCCAAAGTAGTATTTTGAAGACAAGGAAAAAGCATATAATTCCAGCCATACTCCAAAGCCAGGGAAGGGATAGAAAATCCACCTAAGTAATGCCCTCCACGTCTTTCCCAAGTGGGCACAGTATGCACGATGCACTCTCCAGGCTGAAGGACACGAGATCATCGTTGGCCACAAGGGACCACTCACCGTCTCCACTGTGACACCTGCTAAGGTCACCCCGGGTCTGTTACTGAGTGGAGGTCTTGCAGTCATAGGAAAGAATCCCCATTCCAGGGACTCTTCTGTGCATTCATTCATTTACTCAAACAAACACTCAGAGAAACCTAAGGACTGGGGACTCAACGACACACAACCCCAGGATGTGGAGTTATACTAACCCCAGCTTTCCAGCCATGAACGCAGGCACAGCTCTTAACTCCAGGAGACCCGACGTGTCTTCGATAAAGAAATCTTCAGCTAAACTGGCTTCTGTCTGAAAGCCAAAGCACCGCTGCTGTCATTTAAACATATGGGTAAAGCACCCCGCACCCCAGGTTTTGCCTGTTTTTAATGACCTTTTAATTTTCCACAGTTAACAGAATTCAACAAGCAGAGTGCTCCTTTACAGATGAGAAACCCTCACTAGTCTCTTCCTGCCAAAACACTAAATCTGCTCAAACTGAATACCCTCCTTTGTTCTGACCTTCCCTTCTGCTGGGGCCATTTTGAGCACATACTTTTTAATGAGTACCAGAATATTTTTGCCTTCAAAGAGGACCACAGTTATTTCACCCCCACTAATGGCCTGGTCATGACACAAAAACCATATGTTTTATTCATATTCCAAATCAGCCAGTTCTCAAGATGGAAATCTGAGATTCTAAAGAACAGGTCCTTTAATGAAAAATCCCTTCCCCTCCAAAAGACCTCAAAGAAATCCTGGGTTTTCTTCAGAAGGTATTTGAGTTCTGTCAGCTCTAGGAAGCTTTTCTTTAAAGCCTGGTGGTTCTGGTTGGCTTCTTGTAACTCTCCTTCCAGTTTTTCTAGAGTAGTCTATGCCGGAGAAAAAGAAGGTAAGCCAGGTGGAAAGTGCTATGACAGTCCTACTATACTACACACTAATCACAATTCATAACTGACACCAAAGGAGCATTCAGTGCATGCGAACACAGCTAAATTTTGAGTGCCATGCTAACAGAACACCAGCTAAGACAGACACTCACCACCCAGATTGCCATCACTACATGGGGAGGCAGAAGGCAGCCTCATGGGGGAACCCCACTAAAAACACTAAACGTGAAGCCAAGCATGGTGATACATGTATGTAATCCCAGGACTCTGAGAGGCTGAAGCAGAAGGGTTGCAAATTTGAGCCCAACCTGGGTAATTTAACAATTTAGCAAGACCGTGTCTCAAAATAATTTTTTTAAAAAAGGGCTGAGAGGCCGGGAATTTAGCTCAGAGGTTCTACTGCCTGCCTCGAAAGTGCAAGGTCACAAATTTGGTACCAAAACAAAAACAGAAACAAAAAAAAACCTAAACTGAAAAAGGGCTGAGGATGTAACTCAGTGTGAAGGGCCTGGGTTTAATGCCCATTACTGGGTGGGGGGGCTTTGCACATTGAAAATTCATTCTGCCTCAAACATGTTGCATTAATGGACAAAATACACAAAAATATAAAAACAAAAAACAAAAAACCTACCACCCACTCTAGCAGTGATCTGGAGAACCAAGTGCAAGCATTAAAGAAAAAGACTGCATGGATAAAGAGGGACAGGGAACACCGAAAGCAAGAAGATAGAAAAAAGTGCAAAAAAAATTTTTCTCTCCAAAGTGAACATTCAAAAACAATAAGGCTGGGCTGGGGATTTAGCTCAGCAGTTCGGTTGCCTGTATGGAAAGCAAAAGGTCCCGAGTTTGATCCCTGATACCAATAAATAAATAAGGCTTGTGATAAAATCGAATGATATGAAAACTCACCAACAAAATCAGAATACACAATCTTGTGGCAATGAAATCACCTGTATAGAATAATCTGAAAACATTTTAAAGGTTTTTTGGGGTATTGCTTTCAGTGGTGCTGAAGATGAAACCCACACTCTTGTACCCATTAGGCAAGTTCGCTACACCTTTCAAGGTTTTGTTTTGTTTTGATTTGTTTTGGTACCGCAGATCGAAATCGGGTCCTTGCACTTGCAAGGCAGGCGGCAGAACCACTGAGCCAAATCCCCGGCGATTTTGTTTTGTTTTAATGCACAAATTGATAAATGGAAATACTGCTTCCCCTAAAAAGAAAAATAAGAGATAGCTAAACAACAATGTCCTAAAGTAAAATAACAGGTAGATATAAAAGGAGAACTGTTGGCAATTTTGAGAATAAAAAATATAGTTATTGAAATTCAAAACCCAATAGATGAAATCAACTCTACTGCAATACTGAGATTTAGCAAAATAATATAAAAAATATGAAAGACCGGGTATCCAAAAGTTCATTAGCAATACAAAGGGAACAGTGTATGCTATTCAGTAAAAATACTTTACAGAAGTTAAAATGAATTAATTTCAGAAATGTGAAATAATATAGAGTCTAAAAATAAAATGAGATAAAATAGCAAGTTACAGAAGAATAAACAATATGGCTTCACTTAAGTACAGATTTTTAAGCATGTGATACTAATCCATATGTTATTTAAAGATTATTTGCTAAAACTGTGAAGAGTATTGCAAAGGAAAATACAAAATTCAGAATACCAATTATCTTAAAGGGAAAGGGGTGAGAAGTAACAAAGGGCACGCGAGGGATTTGAGGATCACCATTCTGGTTTTCTTTCACCTCACACAGGCGATGGGCACTTGATGTTTGCTGGATCGTAATTCTTTATACCTTGCACATACGCTATAAGGATTTTACTCAATAAATTAGCATGTAGTAAAACAGTAATTACAAACAAATCTGGACTTAAATATCTTATAGTAAAACCATAAAACAAAAGCAACATCAGTCCACAAGGGTACGATAACTGAAGTAGGAGCAGATTTTATGAGAAAACACTCACAAAGTATGTATCTTGAAATGTTAATGAGAAAAATCTACTAGGACTGACTGAGTCTTGAAATGTTATATGGAACTGTAGTCTCAGCTTTCAGGCCAAGGGTGTCAGGGAAGGTTGGTGGGATCCCAGAAATGCAGGAGGGGTGGGGACAAAGAGAATGGGAAACCAAACAGCCAGGGACTCGGTGATTGCGACGAATGGAAACGGATTCAGGTTACCTATTTAAAAAGAGATTATCATCGCAGATTCTGCAAAATCCAACGAAGGGTTACCCTTATCGGAGAGATAAACAGTAAACAATAAAAGGATATCCATGTGAATGTTAGCTCTCCTTCCCCCTAGGAAAGTGGGAATGCTGAAACTTAGAATTTGTGCATCATGGCATAGTTGGAGAGGCTTTACAGAAAAGAGAATTAAACCAACTCACTCATACTAGCCCCCTGGAGGAGTTGCCTTTTCAAGCTACTGTTGGGAATAGAACCATTTCAGTTTGAAAATGTAAATACTTATTACCTGTTTACCAAAATCAAGAAAGTTTCCATGCTTGCCAAGTTTCAATATGATATCATGGAAGAATACAGTTATTTTAAATAGCTATTAAAATAGTCTCCCCCTTTCCAACTGTGTACCTGTGTAATGCTGAATTACCTTCACATACATCAGTGAAAATAATATATCACAACACATTCAAGGTGAAAGGAGCCATGTGAACCAGCTCTCTCCTGTTAAAGCCAAGCATTTAAGACATCTGTAAGCACCAGCACTCTTCTCCATAAAGGCTTTTGTCTTAGAAGACAGTTTTTTAAATTTTATTTTAACCATGATAAACCACGGCAAACCTTTTAGAAATTTCACACAGCTTGCTGTGGCAGCATGTGTGGAGTGGTCAGTTCACCACTCCACCCTATGCCAATGAAACATTTTCAGACAAATTAATATGTTTTATATTGGCTCTCATTTTAGTTCCCAATATAATAAATATGATAACTACAGTCCACATGTGGAAAGCTCCTTGGGATTTCCAGTAATGGTTAATAAAGGTAACTGGGCCCTAGAGCAGGCTGGCACAGTTGGAGGTGGCCAGATCAGACCGAGATGAGAAGGCAGCCATGGTACATTCTTGGGCAGGGAGTGACAAGATCAGGCCAGAAATGATCAGAATGGTTAAGGCCACCGGGAAGCACGAAGGCACAAGGGTAAACACATAAGCCAGGATGACGTCTCCCAGACCACAGCAATAGGTCTGGGGTTAAGGTCGGTGAAGCAAAGAGGGTAGAAAGGCTGCTGAATTCCAGGACTGACATTAGAAGACCAGGGAGGGGACCTGGAGGGGGAGGTCTTATCTGTTCTGGTTAAAAGCATTCTCCTACAACATCCACATTTGAATATGACAAGTTCCCCAGTATTTTCTGGGAGAGTCAGCATTCTCCTTTCTGTAGCGGAGGGTTAAGATTTATATAAGGGATGGCTTCACACCTCTACCTGCCCCACCCCTCAGGGAGCTCCTCTACCTCTGAAGATAAATATCCGAGCTTCTATCAAGACTCCCGGCTCATCCGTGGTCAGCCTCTGCCTACCTCTTTGACTTCTTGTCCCATGGCCTGGCCCTTCCTCCTTCCTTCCCCCATCTGCTCTGCAAGCTGATGGGGCAGCAGCCATATTTGTTTGTTTCTAAGGTTCCCTGCCCAAGGTAGGTACACAAGTTTTTTCCTTCGAGGTACTAGAGATCAAATCCAGGGTCTCTGCACTGACCTACATCCCAGCCCTTTTTAGTTTTTATTTGGGTACAGGGTCTCATTAAATTCCGCAGGTCGCACTTGAACTTGCAGTCCTCCTGCCTCAGCCTTCCAGGGTTCTGGGATTACAATCACATGTCACCACACCCAGCTACAATGGGTGCAATTTAGTGGTAGAGCGTGAGCTTTGGATGCTCCAGGCCCCAGGTTTAAGCCCCAGGATGGCAAAAAATGAAAAAGAAGCAAGAAATTGTTGATAGAAAAAAAGCTAGTTCATCAGCTGTTTGTACCACAGAGATAATTAAAAGACATCTCGTTCTGCACACATTTGGCCTGTCCAAATCCACCAAAAGCAAACAAACAAACCAAAAATCCAAAACACTCTTCAGGGGGTTTCTCAGACCCTCCTTGGGGAGGGTCTGAGAAAGATAACAGCTCTCCTCTGGCTCAGCAGGAGGATTTGCCTGGAGTAGGTGACCCTAAAGAATGATAGCCACAAGAACCTGCTTTGTCACCTGGAGCAGCCAAGTGAAGGACCCAGGCGTGGCTCCCAGAGATCCCAGGGAGCCGGGCTTTACAACGCCCATAGCTGGGGAAGGAAACCCCACAGCGTTGAACTCACCTCCAGGGCGATCATGTCCCGGGGCAGCGGGGTCTGGGGGTACTTCTCGGGCAGCTGGACCGTAACCTCATTCTGTATCTCCTCTTCTAGAAAACCTGAGAGACAGAGCCCCAGAGAGCACAAGGTGACCACGGCTTCCCCTAAATAGCAGAGGGTCCAGCAGGACGGGCACCTCGCAGCGCCCTCCTTCCTCCACTGCCCCTGGGGACCCAGGACCGCCTCCAGGACCACCCAAAAGGCTCTATAAACGGGGCACATCTGCTCACGACGCCCTGCAAACGCTCCATCCTCGCCAGTTGCGCTGACAGCGAGAGACAAGTGGCTTACGGAGGATTCTCTCCAGCGACTCGCACCTCCGGACTTCATTCACGAATCTCCTCTGGAAGCTGTTCACGTTCGCGTTTAACTGCGCGCGAGGAGGGGTGGGGGCTCGTCAGGTGCAACAGCCACCAGCATATTCCTTCTGCCATCGCGTGTCTTTCTAACGCTAGAGAACGCTGCTAGAATCATCTTAGGGTAGACAGCTTCATGCACAAGCAGTGAGTTACAGGCAAATGTATTTCGGCATCTGGAACCTCTGTCCCTGAAACGCCATAGCCCTGGCCCTCCTGCTGCTAGGAGAAACAAAGTCCTCCCATATCTAAGAATTTTCTTTTTCTTTTCCTTCCTTCCTTCCTTCCTTCTTTCCTCTCTCCCTCCATCCCTTCCTTCCTTCATCTTTCTTCCTTTCTGTACAGGGGATTGCACTAGGAAAGCATTCTACCGCTGAGATAAATCCTTGGCCCTTCTTAAATTCTGAGATAGGGTCTTACTAAATTGCCCAGACTGGCCTCAAATTTGTGATCCCCCTGCCTCAGCCACATATCCGGCTTGGTTCCCTAACTTTCAGCAGCAATTACTATTGGACCTTAAAAATCTTCCCATGGGATCATGAATATGAGTGGACCTTGAATATTGCCCAGCTCTATGGAGTATTGTGACCACAACAAAAATCTAGCCCTTGTGTGGCTGACTCTCAGTTTAGCCCCAAAAATGTTACTGAGTACCTGCCTTGAGTCCTATGCCAACAACTAGGGATACAATGAGCAAGACATGATCCTTTCCTGTATGACCTTAGCTTTGATCTCAACCTTGGTGAGATTGTTTGTTTGTTTTTGAGACAGGGTCTCACTATGTTGAGACTGACCTGGAACTCACTATGTAGCCCAGGCTGGTCTCCAACTCACAGCGATCCTCCTGCCTCATCCTCCCGAGTGCTGGGATTACAGGTGTGTACTACCACACCCAGCTAATTTCTAAAACTCCACACCCTAAGTGCTTGGCAAGACTATTACTATCCCTGGAAGTGATACCACCATATCAGGCTCAAGACACCCTACGCCTAGAATAATACTGTCAAGCTCTGCCTGGGCTATTAAGCCCAATTGTGGACTCCACCGAGTTGTCCTTATCTGACTAGTCATAGAAAACAGGTTTCTGTCCTTTTTAAAATGCTTGGCAATCTACATGCCCACTGGTTAGATCTAGGGTTTAAAGATGCCATGCAGGAAATAAAGAACAATGACGTTCCCCATGCAGTGGTGGCATTAGAGCTTCCATGTGTTCCTAAAAGGGGACAGGCATGGAGGGAGGAAGAACACATTCAGGAATGGATGTGCTCAATGTGAGCCTAACTCCTGGCGGGAAGCATCAGAACCACAGGATTCATCTATTCCAGCTCCAGGCTCCTCTCCCCACGTAATGAGTTTTGTTTGCCACAGGGACGTGTTGTGTTGTGCAAGAGTTAAATACGCCCATTCCCACCTTCCTCTTATCTCCAAGGAATATAGCACCTACATCTTTAAATTGAACCAATCCAAGTTCTCCAAGCTCAGCTATGCAGCAATAAGCAGCCTCCACCTGGAGAAAGAGTTGGGACAAACACATCTCCTCACTGCGAAACACAGACACCATCTTGGCCCAGCCTTGGCCTGCGAGAGAGAGAGAGAGAGAGAGAGAGAGAGAGAGAGAGAGAGAGAGAGAGGGAGAGGATATTTAAGGTGATAAACATGCGAAAAGTTTAGGGTGTTTTTGTTTTTTCTTTTTCTTTCTTTCTTTTTCTTTTAGTTAAAAATTAAAATCCAGCAAGCATCACTCCTGACTTGGAGAATAGAAACAAGAACAGGATAGCATTTCCCATCTTCTGTCAGTTTGGCTGATGATTAAAAAACGGGATTAAACAGCTGGGTGTGTGGTGGCAGAGCACTTGGTGAACATATGTAAAAGACCCTGGGCTCCATCCCAGCACTTAAAAAAATTATATATATATATAAAATTTAAACACTCAAGTTGCGGAGGCTGTGAGGAAGGAGGCCCGTTCACACTTTTCTAGTCGAAGCGTAAATTCCTTAAAGCCTTTTCAGAGAGCGGCTTGGTCAGTATTTGTTGAATTTTATGTTTTTCATACTCATGACCCAAGATTGCCACTGCTATTTATCTAGACGGACCTGGGTATGTAGGGAAAACAGGTTTCCACACCAATGTTTCCTATACATCCAAGATAATAATAATTGTCATACCTGGAATAAATAAAGTGGAATTCAATAGACCCCGTGCAAGATCAGGGATGAATAGGTCTCTGTCCTGTGTGTGGAAAAAGGACGTTTTTTCAAAAGCACTGTCAGTTGGTCCAGCCACCTGCGAGTCACAGTTCTAACATTTAGTCATCCATGTGTGTTGACCACCAGCTTTCTTTTCTTTTTTTTTTTTTTTGGTGGGGGGGACAGGGATTGAACTCAGAACCTTGTGCTTTGGAGGCAGGCACGGTGCCACTGAGATAAATCCCCCAGCCCTCAACCACCAATTTTTTAAAAAATGACTAGAAAGAGACGCTCCAGAGAGGGATCACCGATATCCTTTACCCAAAAGTCTAGAATCCAAACTTCCAAAATCTGGAACTTTTTGAGGAGCAGCACAATGCCACACGTGGAGAAGTGTGGCAGAAGTGGATGATGGGTCAGCGTCACAACACAGGTGCTCTGGGAATGTGGCCCCAATCCCCTTCCGGCCATGTGCGTGAAACACAGATGAATCCATAGGCTGGAGGCCTGCACCCAAGGTGTTTCACCAGGTAGATGCACACATTGCAGAATCTGAAATCCACAACACTCATTCCCAGCTTTGCAGATAAGGGATTCTCAACCTGGGTAGCAAGACACCAGCTTGCTCTGGTCTAACAGAGGCCCGGCCACAGCCTCACCGTGGTGGAGAGAAGAGCGGCTGACACCCTGGCTCCCTAGGCCGTCCCCACCCACAGCATCTATGGTGGGCGGGCAGCGGAGCTCTGTGTGGTGGGTTGTGACTCCCAATACTTACCCACACCCAAACAGACCACCAAAGACTTAGCACCAAAGGGACTGCCTGCTTTTAGTGTCTGCAGGAACAGATGGCAGGGAAGGACACCTCCCAGAATTAGGGACAGAGCAGAAGACCCCTTTCAGTGACTAAACGGAAGCCCATGTAAGAGCAGAAGTGGGGTGGAGATGGGGCACCAGCCTTTTGTGGTCCCATTTTCTGGGAGGATCTGACCTCTGTCTTCTCCAGCCCCTCCTCTCTTCACATTGCTCTCCAGACACCTGTGCCTACCTCAGGGCCTTTGCTTATGCGTTCCCTGCATTTGGAGGCTTGGAACCTCAATCTCCTCCTCTCCATTCCCATTCCCCCAGCCCATACTGCCATCCCTCCAGCATAGTATAAGGACCGTCTTGATCCCTAAATCTTCCCTAACCACCACCTACCCCACTCAGTGACCTAAGCTGGCTTCTTTCCGCTGCCAGAATATCAACCATCGGTACTCTTGCCTAACGAACAAACGAACGTCTCTATTCCCCACATTGGAGTTAGGACTCTGGTCCACTAGCACCCAACACAGTCTGGTCCTGCATTTCCGCAGTTAGACACAGAGCCAAGTCAAGTTTTCCCACTGTCCTCTGATAAGTAAGCCCATGAACTACCGGCACAGAGACAGCTTTCTGTACACCAAAGCTCCCAGCAAAGAGAAACCTCTTACCCAAGTTTGCTCCACGCTGCTCAGGCTGTGCGTCGGCTCAGCGCTGGGCGCAGGGACCCCCACCCACCCAGCAGCTTTCAGTCTGGTGGCTGCAGCTGGGAGTGGCCAGGGCCCAGGTGACCGAGAGCTCTGTGTCTCCCGCAGCCTGCAGCCTGAGCTCCTCCGCTCCTTCTCCCCAGGCGGCTCTGTTGTATCAACAGGCTGCCCCGTGGGTGAGGAACCTGCCCCACCGGCCTACCCTGCTCAACCCCCGCCCACCTGCACCCTCTGCTCTGCAGCGACCTGGAGTCCCCAGGGGAAGCACAGCACTGTTCTCTAACGAGGGTGACCTGCCCTAGGTGAGCTGAGGGCTGGGGACAGGTTTCTAGGGGCCTCAGAAGGGTCCCACAGACAGCACTGTTGTGTATTACTAAGCGCTCCGAAACACTCGTTCAAATTGTAAGGAGGAAATGACACTACACAGCAGTTTGGGAGAAGAAAGTATCGAGCGGGCCATCCCACTAACAACTATTCTCCAATGCGCTTCCAAAGGCAAATAGACAAGTGATTATAAGTACCTAATGTCTAAAATTTAACTTCCTTTGTGGCCTGGAGAGAAAGACAGGGCTAAATGTGATGACCACCCCTTTCTTATTGAGGATTACTAGGTGTGATCAAAATATACTGTGAATATTTACATTTTTTTTTAAATTGTTACATTAAAAGACACATTGCCATTACCTCCCTCAAAATACTTGCCCTTTTTCAAACACGCTTATCTCATCCTTGCCTTCTTTCTAGAAGTCCTTTTTCCTGAGTGTCTTTACAAGGCGTGATCAAAAATACAGTGAATGCTGCTGCTGAGCGCCATCCAATGGAAACCAGGGCCAGATACGGTGCTGTGTGACTTCTGGCTCTTCTCCAACGACAAAATGACCATGAAAGGTAAATGTATTGAACCCATTCGGGACATCAGGGAAGCCACGACAGCATAACTAAAGACTAATGAAGAACTTGCAGAACTGCTGCAGAAAGTGGCAAGAATAATGGGTAAGTGTGCTTGAACCAAGGGGACTATTCTGAGGGGATTAATGGCAATGTCTTTTGCTGTGATCAATGTTTTTTTTTTTTGGTTTTTTGAGACAGGGTCTCACTATATAGTTAAGACTGACCTGATGTAGCCCAGGCTGGTCTTGAACTCACAGTGATCCTCCTGCCTCAGCCTCCCAAGTGCTGGGATGACAGGCGTGTGCCACCACACCCAGCATCAATTTTTTTAATAATTCAAGAATTCGAGGGGATGGGGATTTAGCTCAGTGGTTCTGCCATCTGCCTCACAAGTGCAAGGACCCAAGTTCGATCCCCAGTACATGTGTATGTATATATACATATACATATTTCAAGTTTTGCTGTATTTTTTTGGTCACACCACATATTCAGCAGAGACAGTGAAGGGCACAGAGTAAGCCAATCAGATGCCCTGCTCTGGGCTCAGAGGTGACCACAGAAGCCACCTACATCGACACAGTAACCTTTCTAGAGCAGTTTCTCTAGGTGAGGCTGCCAATTCCCCACTTGCATATACCTGAGGATACCTGAAAAACATACCTGAAGACTAGGGGGTGTTTTTTTACTTTTTGTTATAGAAAAAATTTTGAGACAGGGTCTTGAAGTACAGTTTAGGCTGACCTTGAACTCACTTTGTAGCCTAGGCTGGCACCCAACTCACCGTGATCCTCCTGCTTCAGCCTCTTGAGTGCTGGGATTACAGGCGTGCGCCACCACACACAGCTGTTAGGGAAAAATTTAAGCATCTGCCTGAATACAGAAAACAGGACAAGCACCCACCCCACAACTTCAACAGCTGTTCCATTTTTTAACATCTCTGCCCTCCCTCTTCAGCCTCCTCTGATCACTTTGAAGCAAATCCCATACACATTCTTATTTTTATCAAAATATATCAGCATAGATAGATCTCTAGAAGACAAGGATCCTTTCCTAGACACACAACACACACAAGCACTCACACAATCACGGACCCTTTCAAAATTCAGCAATAATTCCTCAATGTCAAATATCTCATCAGACCTGCAGTTATTTATGTTGTCTGAGAGTGGCATTCTTAACGGGTCCCCCTGGGCGGTTCTAGTGCATGATCGACTTGGCACTGCTCATTCTGCGAAGGCTGTGAAAACTGGAACTTTACTTTGGGAGGCGCCGGGGGCACCCATGCAATCTGGGAAAGGTCATCTGAGGTGCGGAGTCCAGCTGGAGTGAGGCAAGGCTCTGAAGGCACAGCTAGTCTACTCCGAGGACCCCCACCTGTCCTGCCAGGGCAGATCTGCCCCAGTGCGACTCATCCCAACAAAGTCCCAGAGCTGAACTCAGGATTTGCAGCACAGCACAGGATGACAGCTGAAAACCTCGGGGGGGCTTATCAGCTGATGCCGCCTGTTGCCCCCTGCCCCGGACCAGCTGGTGCCACCCTGTCTGCTCCATCCCCACCCACCTCTCTGCTGCTTCTACACTGGGTGCAGCAGGATCTCCAAATGCCTCCTTGCCCAGTAGCACTGAGGAAGCACAGGGGCAAAAGGTCATCTTCCTGGTCAGTGAAGAGCCACAGCCATAGTGGAAACTGCCACTTACTGTGCAGCCTGTAGGAGAGCGGTGTGCAGGGGCCATAGGATAACTGATACTCGCTTAGTCAAAGCGCAGGAGGGAGGGCATCTTAAGGTGCAATATGTATGGTATCAGTTTTCCAAGATGAATATAATTACTATGTGTTACAAAATACACTAATCTTAAAAAAAAAAACTACAATAAAAAAGTTACAGCAAGAAAAATTTGTTTGTGCCCCTTTTCCTCCTAAAGCCCCAAGTTAAAATTGCAGGAGACCAGCACACTCAGTCTGGTAGGACTACAAACTAGCACGACCCGTCTGAAAGGCAAGATGCACATCCTTTGGCCCCCAGAATAAAAAAAGACTCGGCATGGTGGTGCACACCTGTAGACGGTGTCTGGGGAGAAAGATGAGGCTAATGTGATGGTCCCCTTTTCTTATTAAGGACTACTGATTTATCTATGGACTAGGTGTGATCAAAATATACCATGAATGTTTGAATTTTTTAGAAATCTGTTGCAGTAAAAGACACATTTCTGGGAGGCTGAGGCAGGCCAGTCTGGGCAATTTATCAACCTAGGGAAACCCTGTCAGAGAGAAAAAGGAGAGAGTGAAGGGGCAGCGGGATAAAGAGAAAGAGAGGGGAGGGGAAGAAAGGAAAGGAAAAAATTTAAAGATGAAAGCCAAAATTTAACCAGAGTGATAACTACTGTAATAAGCATGCAATGTCAACATGGCTTACATCTTTCATTTGATCCCTCGGCTACCATGTGTATGTTCTGCCCTGGATACCCAGACTAGGGAGGCAAATGAGAAAAGCGGCCCTGCTCCTTGTGAAGCCAAGGTCCAGCGAACCAGCCATCAACCAGCAGGGCACTGCAGATTCCGAAAGGGGCACAAGCAGAACGGCAGGCATCAGAGAAACGGCTCAGGCTGGCAGGGTGAAGTGTGCAGGGCAAGCTTCCCCAGCAGGTCGTGCTTTGGGGGGCACCTGGGAGTGCCAGGAGCTGGTGTGGGGAAAGAAGGCGAGGAGAGGCCACTCCGGGAGTCGGGACAGAGCAAGGTGCCAGCCCACCACAGAGCTAATAGATCTAGAAGCACTTGCTCTGTGCCAGTATTGCTCTCAGAGACAGTGTCACACAGTTCCGTGGGTTCCAAGTGTTAAACCTCCTCACCTCAAACACCGTGTGGGGAGATGGATGATGCTCATGGGCTTCTGTGACAAATAAAGGAGGCAGAGGCACTCAGTCCTGCAGTTGCTTACAACAGGTCCTTTGACACCAGAGTCCTTGCTCACAACCGTCCCATAATGTTGTCTCTACGTGGGGTCTCGGTCACTTTCCTTGTCACTGGGACAAAATCCTGATACCCACAACTCAAAGGGGGAGAAGTTTACTTGGGCTCATGATTTTAGTCCCCAGTCACCTGGCTCCCAAGCATGATGGGATGGCATGGCACAGGGGCCTGGCAAAGGAAGGCTGCTCACTTCCTGGTGGCCCAAAAGCAGAGAGGGAGACAAGGGAAGAGCTGGGAAGGGAGATATAGCCTCCAGGTCATGACCCCAGTGACGACCTCTTCCCACAAGGCCCCATCAAATAGCATGTCACTTATAATACCTCATAATCCAGCCACCTTCCAACACGGGGCTTCCAGAGCCACTCTAGATCTAGGCCAGCACATTTGGCAAGGCTTGGGATATTTAAGAAGCAGCAAGGTGGCCGGTGTGACCGCAGTGTGGAGAGGGCTGGCTGGAATGTATGTGAGGTGCATCCAGTGGCGGGCGTTGGCCAAGCCATGTGAAGTCTAAATTCACATTTAAAAATTTAGGTTTTATTCTAACAGCATTAGGAAGCCCTTGAAATTAAGCATTTTTAATACCCACTTCACATTTGTGGGCGGGGGGGTGAAACAGGGTCTCACTATGTAGTTGAGACTGACCTGGAACTCACTATGTAGCCCAGGCTGGTCTCAAACTCACAGTGATTCTCCTGCCTCAGCCTCCAGAGTGCTGGGATTACAGGGGTGTGCCACCACTCCCAGCTCCCAGTTCACAATTTTTAAAATCTATCATTCTGGTTCTGCTTTTGGAAAGATGAAATAGAATTACTTTCTCCTCCTAACAAGTAAAATGTAAAAGCCTGGACAGCTAGGCATGGTGGCAAATGCCTGTGATTCTAGCCACTCAGAAGGCTGAGGCAGGAAGATCACAAATGCATGGCCAGCCTGGGCAACTTAGCAAGACTTTGTTGCAAGAAATAAAAAGGGTAGGGGATGTAGCTCAGTGATGGAGCACCCCTGGGTTTGACCCCTAGTACCACAAAACAAAAAACAAAACAGGACATTATATATATATATAGCAAACATAAAAAGACTAGAAGATAGAAGATGACAGACTCTCTAGGGATCCAAGGAATGACACAGAGGGAAGTCCACAAAACCCCTCTGTTTGCCTCGTATATTCCAGATCAGTGCTACAGAAGCTCGTATGTGTGTTGACCAAAAAGCCCCAAAGAAAGATGCCCTCTCTAGTCAAGGAAAAGGAAAGAGGCAGCCTAGCAAGAAAGAAAGCATCCAGAAATCATTCTGCTAAGAGAGTCAAACATCACAGAAAAACCCATGGCCCTGCGCCCCCACCCCATGCCAATAAGGCCCATGGGGAGTCAAGTGTTCACCCCCACCCAGCTGTGACAAATCACAAACATCAGTGCCTGCGCTCCCACCCCACTGTCTGGTAATGAGGGCCCCTGCTCCCTTGTTGAGGGTCTCAGACAGGGCCAATCACAACTTTCACCCTACCCCATGGGGACGAGCCACCTCGTCATGCAGGGTAAAGTCCCACAGAGAGCAGTAATGGGCCATCCTGCCCCTCCCAGCCTAGGCTGCAGGCAAGGGTGAGCAGAGAAACCATGCTCAACTTCAAGACTGGCTGTAAGCCGGACGCGCGGATGAGCGGGAGAGAGCAGAGAACCCAGAAGTAGGCTTCTACCCAAGTCCAGCCAACTGGTTGTTGATCACAGAAGAGAATGGAAGGAGAGTCTTCCCAGGAATTGGTGAGGGAGCAATTAGCTATCTACTGGTAAAAACTGAACTGTGATCTGAACCTCACAGTTTACACAAAAATTAATTCAAGGGCTTGAGCACGTAAGTCGGTGGAAGAGCACTTGCCCAGCTGCAGGAGGCTCTGGGTTTAATCCCCAGTGCTGCAAAAATAAATAAATAAATAAAAATGGATCACAGGTCCATTTTAAATGTAACACTGCAGAACTTTTAGAAAAATACAGTAGAACATTTCAGAACAGAAAGCCTGCTAAAGAGCTCTTAGGTGTGACACATAAAACACAAGCCATTAAAGAATAAGTGAATTCATAGTTGGAGTATAGCTCAGTGCAAGAACTCTTACCTAGCAAGAGTGAGGCCCTGGCTTTGGTCCAAAGCACCAAAAAAATAAGAAAAATATTTGATAAAAAACCTTGGGCTTGGGAGGTAGCTCAGTGCAAGAGCACATTTCTGTCAGGCTTGAGGCCCTGGGGTTCAAACACCAATCCTGGAAAAAAATTATTTTAGTCAGACACAACGGTGCACACATGTAATTCTAGCTACTTAGGAGGCTGAGGCAGGAGGATCACAAGTTCAAGGCCAGGCAAGACGGTTTGGTGAGATGGTGTCTCAAAATAAAAAAGTGGGAGGGATGTAACTCAGTGGTAGAGCACTTGCTTAGTGTGCAGGAGTCCCGGGGTTCAATTCCTAGTACTTAAAAAGAATTTTTTTGTGCAAAGACCATGTAGCTCAGTACAAAAACCCTGAGTTCAATCCCTAGTACCACACATCCATGCACACACAAAGAAGGATGAGAAGACAAGTTAAAGACTGGGGGGAATAAAAAACAGTTGTAAGCCACATATCTGACAAAGGACTTATAGCTAGAATTTACAGAATCCTTGAACTTCACCAATAATTCCAAACAATTCAATTAGAAAATGGGCCAAGACAGAGACATTTACTCAAGAGGATACATAGTTGGCAGATCTATTAGAGTTCTCTAGAGACACAGAACCAACAGGATGTATGTATGTGTACACACACACACACACATACACACACA